>NC_064930.1:2112638-2414444 GCF_023897955.1 Schistocerca gregaria | reverse complement strand
TCAGACATTACTCCCATGGAGAAAAGTGGGCATGGTGCGTGTTATATTCAATCCCGATGCAATTTCTGTGTTTCATCAACACTCTGAACGTCCACAGATTACAAAATGCCTCCAAATGTGTTTCGGAAACTACTACTGGTCTCCCAGGAATCGATAAAAGCGTAGACAGTTTGAGACATTACTCCCATGGAGAAAAGTGCTTGTGGTGCGTGTTGTATTCAATCCTGATGCAATTTCTGTGTTTCATCAACACTCTGAACGTCCACAGATTACAAAATGCCTCCAAATGTGTTTCGGAAACTACTACTGGTCTCCCAGGAATCGATAAAAGCGTAGACAGTTTGAGACATTACTCCCATGGAGAAAAGTGCGCATGGTCCGTGTTATATTCAATCCTGATGCAATTTCTGTGTTTCATCAACACTCTGAACGTCCACAGATTACAAAATGCCTCCAAATGTGTTTCGGAAACTACTACTGGTCTCCCAGGAATCGATAAAAGCGTAGACAGTTTGAGACATTACTCCCATGGAGATAAGTGCTTGTGGTGCGTGTTGTATTCAATACCGATGCAATTTCTGTGTTTCATCAACACTCTGAACGTCCACAGATTACAAAATGGCTCCAAATGTGTTTCGGAAACTACTACTGGTCTCCCAGGAATCGATAAAAGCGTAGACAGTTTGAGACATCACTCCCATGGAGAAAAGTGCTCGTGGTGCGTGTTGTATTCAATACCGATGCAATTTCTGTGTTTCATCAACACTCTGAACGTCCACATATTACAGAATGCCTCAAAATGTGTTTAGAAAACTACTACTGGTCTCCCAGGAATCGATAAAAGCGTAGACAGTTTGAGACATTACTCCCATGGAGAAAAGTGCTCGTGGTGCGTGTTGTATTCAATACCGATGCAATTTCTGTGTTTCATCAACACTCTGAACGTCTACAGATTACAAAATGCCTCCAAATGTGTTTCGGAAACTACTACTGGTCTCCCAGGAATCGATAAAAGCGTAGACAGTTTGAGACATTACTCCCATGGAGAAAAGTGCGCATGGTGCGTGTTATATTCAATCCCGATGCAATTTCTGTGTTTCATCAACACTCTGAACGTCCACAGATTACAGAATGCCTCAAAATGTGTTTAGAAAACTACTACTGGTCTCCCAGGAATCGATAAAAGCGTAGACAGTTTGTGACATTACTCCCATGGAGAAAAGTGCTCGTGGTGCGTGTTGTATTCAATACCGATGCAATTTCTGTGTTTCATCAACACTCTGAACGTCCACAGATTACAAAATGCCTCCAAATGTGTTTCGAAAACTATTACTGGTCTCCCAGGAATCGATAAAAGCGTAGACAGTTTGAGACATTACTCCCATGGAGAAAAGTGGGCATGGTGCGTGTTATATTCAATCCCGATGCAATTTCTGTGTTTCATCAACACTCTGAACGTCCACAGATTACAAAATGCCTCCAAATGTGTTTCGGAAACTACTACTGGTCTCCCAGGAATCGATAAAAGCGTAGACAGTTTGAGACATTACTCCCATGGAGAAAAGTGCGCATGGTCCGTGTTATATTCAATCCTGATGCAATTTCTGTGTTTCATCAACACTCTGAACGTCCACAGATTACAAAATGCCTCCAAATGTGTTTCGGAAACTACTACTGGTCTCCCAGGAATCGATAAAAGCGTAGACAGTTTGAGACATTACTCCCATGGAGAAAAGTGCTTGTGGTGCGTGTTGTATTCAATACCGATGCAATTTCTGTGTTTCATCAACACTCTGAACGTCCACAGATTACAAAATGGCTCCAAATGTGTTTCGGAAACTACTACTGGTCTCCCAGGAATCGATAAAAACGTAGACAGTTTGAGACATTACTCCCATGGAGAAAAGTGCTCGTGGTGCGTGTTGTATTCAATACCGATGCAATTTCTGTGTTTCATCAACACTCTGAACGTCCACAGATTACAGAATGCCTCAAAATGTGTTTAGAAAACTACTACTGGTCTCCCAGGAATCGATAAAAGCGTAGACAGTTTGAGACATTACTCCCATGGAGAAAAGTGCTCGTGGTGCGTGTTGTATTCAATACCGATGCAATTTCTGTGTTTCATCAACACTCTGAACGTCTACAGATTACAAAATGCCTCCAAATGTGTTTCGGAAACTACTACTGGTCTCTTAGGAATCGATAAAAGCGTAGACAGTTTGAGACATTACTCCCATGGAGAAAAGTGCTCGTGGTGCGTGTTGTATTCAATACCGATGCAATTTCTGTGTTTCATCAACACTCTGACCGTCCACAGATTACAGAATGCCTCAAAATGTGTTTCGAAAACTACTACTGGTCTCCCAGGAATCGATAAAAGCGTAGACAGTTTGAGACATTACTCCCATGGAGAAAAGTGCTTGTGGTGCGTGTTGTATTCAATACCGATGCAATTTCTGTGTTTCATCAACACTCTGAACGTCCACAGATTACAAAATGGCTCCAAATGTGTTTCGGAAACTACTACTGGTCTCCCAGGAATCGATAAAAGCGTAGACAGTTTGAGACATTACTCCCATGGAGAAAAGTGCTCGTGGTGCGTGTTGTATTCAATACCGATGCAATTTCTGTGTTTCATCAACACTCTGAACGTCCACAGATTACAGAATGCCTCAAAATGTGTTTAGAAAACTACTACTGGTCTCCCAGGAATCGATAAAAGCGTAGACAGTTTGAGACATTACTCCCATGGAGAAAAGTGCTCGTGGTGCGTGTTGTATTCAATACCGATGCAATTTCTGTGTTTCATCAACACTCTGAACGTCCACAGATTAAAGAATGCCTCCAAATGTATTTCGAAAACTACTACTGGTCTCCCAGGAATCGATAAAAGCGTAGACAGTTTGAGACATTACTCCCATGGAGAAAAGTGGGCATGGTGCGTGTTATATTCAATCCCGATGCAATTTCTGTGTTTCATCAACACTCTGAACGTCCACAGATTACAAAATGCCTCCAAATGTGTTTCGGAAACTACTACTGGTCTCCCAGGAATCGATAAAAGCGTAGACAGTTTGAGACATTACTCCCATGGAGAAAAGTGCGCATGGTCCGTGTTATATTCAATCCTGATGCAATTTCTGTGTTTCATCAACACTCTGAACGTCCACAGATTACAAAATGCCTCCAAATGTGTTTCGGAAACTACTACTGGTCTCCCAGGAATCGATAAAAGCGTAGACAGTTTGAGACATTACTCCCATGGAGAAAAGTGCGCATGGTCCGTGTTATATTCAATCCTGATGCAATTTCTGTGTTTCATCAACACTCTGAACGTCCACAGATTACAAAATGCCTCCAAATGTGTTTCGGAAACTACTACTGGTCTCCCAGGAATCGATAAAAGCGTAGACAGTTTGAGACATTACTCCCATGGAGATAAGTGCTTGTGGTGCGTGTTGTATTCAATACCGATGCAATTTCTGTGTTTCATCAACACTCTGAACGTCCACAGATTACAAAATGGCTCCAAATGTGTTTCGGAAACTACTACTGGTCTCCCAGGAATCGATAAAAGCGTAGACAGTTTGAGACATTACTCCCATGGAGAAAAGTGCTCGTGGTGCGTGTTGTATTCAATACCGATGCAATTTCTGTGTTTCATCAACACTCTGAACGTCCACATATTACAGAATGCCTCAAAATGTGTTTAGAAAACTACTACTGGTCTCCCAGGAATCGATAAAAGCGTAGACAGTTTGAGACATTACTCCCATGGAGAAAAGTGCTCGTGGTGCGTGTTGTATTCAATACCGATGCAATTTCTGTGTTTCATCAACACTCTGAACGTCTACAGATTACAAAATGCCTCCAAATGTGTTTCGGAAACTACTACTGGTCTCCCAGGAATCGATAAAAGCGTAGACAGTTTGAGACATTACTCCCATGGAGAAAAGTGCGCATGGTGCGTGTTATATTCAATCCCGATGCAATTTCTGTGTTTCATCAACACTCTGAACGTCCACAGATTACAGAATGCCTCAAAATGTGTTTAGAAAACTACTACTGGTCTCCCAGGAATCGATAAAAGCGTAGACAGTTTGTGACATTACTCCCATGGAGAAAAGTGCTCGTGGTGCGTGTTGTATTCAATACCGATGCAATTTCTGTGTTTCATCAACACTCTGAACGTCCACAGATTACAAAATGCCTCCAAATGTGTTTCGGAAACTACTACTGGTCTCCCAGGAATCGATAAAAGCGTAGACAGTTTGAGACATTACTCCCATGGAGAAAAGTGGGCATGGTGCGTGTTATATTCAATCCCGATGCAATTTCTGTGTTTCATCAACACTCTGAACGTCCACAGATTACAAAATGCCTCCAAATGTGTTTCGGAAACTACTACTGGTCTCCCAGGAATCGATAAAAGCGTAGACAGTTTGAGACATTACTCCCATGGAGAAAAGTGCGCATGGTCCGTGTTATATTCAATCCTGATGCAATTTCTGTGTTTCATCAACACTCTAAACGTCCACAGATTACAAAATGCCTCCAAATGTGTTTCGGAAACTACTACTGGTCTCCCAGGAATCGATAAAAGCGTAGACAGTTTGAGACATTACTCCCATGGAGAAAAGTGCTTGTGGTGCATGTTGTATTCAATACCGATGCAATTTCTGTGTTTCATCAACACTCTGAACGTCCACAGATTACAAAATGGCTCCAAATGTGTTTCGGAAACTACTACTGGTCTCCCAGGAATCGATAAAAACGTAGACAGTTTGAGACATTACTCCCATGGAGAAAAGTGCTCGTGGTGCGTGTTGTATTCAATACCGATGCAATTTCTGTGTTTCATCAACACTCTGAACGTCCACAGATTACAGAATGCCTCAAAATGTGTTTAGAAAACTACTACTGGTCTCCCAGGAATCGATAAAAGCGTAGACAGTTTGAGACATTACTCCCATGGAGAAAAGTGCTCGTGGTGCGTGTTGTATTCAATACCGATGCAATTTCTGTGTTTCATCAACACTCTGAACGTCTACAGATTACAAAATGCCTCCAAATGTGTTTCGGAAACTACTACTGGTCTCTTAGGAATCGATAAAAGCGTAGACAGTTTGAGACATTACTCCCATGGAGAAAAGTGCTCGTGGTGCGTGTTGTATTCAATACCGATGCAATTTCTGTGTTTCATCAACACTCTGAACGTCCACAGATTACAGAATGCCTCAAAATGTGTTTCGAAAACTACTACTGGTCTCCCAGGAATCGATAAAAGCGTAGACAGTTTGAGACATTACTCCCATGGAGAAAAGTGCTTGTGGTGCGTGTTGTATTCAATACCGATGCAATTTCTGTGTTTCATCAACACTCTGAACGTCCACAGATTACAAAATGG
The DNA here is from genome assembly GCF_023897955.1 of Schistocerca gregaria. Lineage (NCBI taxonomy): Eukaryota > Metazoa > Arthropoda > Insecta > Orthoptera > Acrididae > Schistocerca > Schistocerca gregaria. Next base: position 2,409,034 of record NC_064930.1, on the reverse strand, counting down.
CTCCAAATGTGTTTCGGAAACTACTACTGGTCTCCCAGGAATCGATAAAAGCGTAGACAGTTTGAGACATTACTCCCATGGAGAAAAGTGCTCGTGGTGCGTGTTGTATTCAATACCGATGCAATTTCTGTGTTTCATCAACACTCTGAACGTCCACAGATTACAGAATGCCTCAAAATGTGTTTAGAAAACTACTACTGGTCTCCCAGGAATCGATAAAAGCGTAGACAGTTTGAGACATTACTCCCATGGAGAAAAGTGCTCGTGGTGCGTGTTGTATTCAATACCGATGCAATTTCTGTGTTTCATCAACACTCTGAACGTCCACAGATTAAAGAATGCCTCCAAATGTATTTCGAAAACTACTACTGGTCTCCCAGGAATCGATAAAAGCGTAGACAGTTTGAGACATTACTCCCATGGAGAAAAGTGGGCATGGTGCGTGTTATATTCAATCCCGATGCAATTTCTGTGTTTCATCAACACTCTGAACGTCCACAGATTACAAAATGCCTCCAAATGTGTTTCGGAAACTACTACTGGTCTCCCAGGAATCGATAAAAGCGTAGACAGTTTGAGACATTACTCCCATGGAGAAAAGTGCGCATGGTCCGTGTTATATTCAATCCTGATGCAATTTCTGTGTTTCATCAACACTCTGAACGTCCACAGATTACAAAATGCCTCCAAATGTGTTTCGGAAACTACTACTGGTCTCCCAGGAATCGATAAAAGCGTAGACAGTTTGAGACATTACTCCCATTGAGAAAAGTGCTTGTGGTGCGTGTTGTATTCAATACCGATGCAATTTCTGTGTTTCATCAACACTCTGAACGTCATCAGATTACAAAATGCCTCCAAATGTGTTTCGGAAACTACTACTGGTCTCCCAGGAATCGATAAAAGCGTAGACAGTTTGAGACATTACTCCCATGGAGAAAAGTGCGCATGGTCCGTGTTATATTCAATCCTGATGCAATTTCTGTGTTTCATCAACACTCTGAACGTCCACAGATTACAAAATGCCTCCAAATGTGTTTCGGAAACTACTACTGGTCTCCCAGGAATCGATAAAAGCGTAGACAGTTTGAGACATTACTCCCATGGAGAAAAGTGCGCATGGTCCGTGTTATATTCAATCCTGATGCAATTTCTGTGTTTCATCAACACTCTGAACGTCCACAGATTACAAAATGCCTCCAAATGTGTTTCGGAAACTACTACTGGTCTCCCAGGAATCGATAAAAGCGTAGACAGTTTGAGACATTACTCCCATGGAGAAAAGTGCTTGTGGTGCGTGTTGTATTCAATACCGATGCAATTTCTGTGTTTCATCAACACTCTGAACGTCCACAGATTACAGAATGCCTCAAAATGTGTTTAGAAAACTACTACTGGTCTCCCAGGAATCGATAAGAGCGTAGACAGTTTGAGACATTACTCCCATGGAGAAAAGTGCTCGTGGTGCGTGTTGTATTCAATACCGATGCAATTTCTGTGTTTCATCAACACTCTGAACGTCTACAGATTACAAAATGCCTCCAAATGTGTTTCGGAAACTACTACTGGTCTCCCAGGAATCGATAAAAGCGTAGACAGTTTGTGACATTACTCCCATGGAGAAAAGTGCTCGTGGTGCGTGTTGTATTCAATACCGATGCAATTTCTGTGTTTCATCAACACTCTGAACGTCCACAGATTACATAATGCCTCCAAATGTGTTTCGAAAACTACTACTGGTCTCCCAGGAATCGATAAAAGCGTAGACAGTTTGAGACATTACTCCCATGGAGAAAAGTGGGCATGGTGCGTGTTATATTCAATCCCGATGCAATTTCTGTGTTTCATCAACACTCTGAACGTCCGCAGATTACAAAATGCCTCCAAATGTGTTTCGGAAACTACTACTGGTTTCCCAGGAATCGATAAAAGCGTAGACAGTTTGAGACATTACTCCCATGGAGAAAAGTGCGCATGGTCCGTGTTATATTCAATCCTGATGCAATTTCTGTGTTTCATCAACACTCTGAACGTCCACAGATTACAAAATGCCTCCAAATGTGTTTCGGAAACTACTACTGGTCTCCCAGGAATCGATAAAAGCGTAGACAGTTTGAGACATTACTCCCATGGAGAGAAGTGCGCATGGTCCGTGTTATATTCAATCCTGATGCAATTTCTGTGTTTCATCAACACTCTGAACGTCCACAGATTACAAAATGCCTCAAAAAGTGTTTAGAAAACTACTACTGGTCTCCCAGGAATCGATAAAAGCGTAGACAGTTTGAGACATTACTCCCATGGAGAAAAGTGCGCATGGTGCGTGTTATATTCAATCCCGATGCAATTTCTGTGTTTCATCAACACTCTGAACGTCCACAGATTACAGAATGCCTCAAAATGTGTTTAGAAAACTACTACTGGTCTCCCAGGAATCGATAAAAGCGTAGACAGTTTGTGACATTACTCCCATGGAGAAAAGTGCTCGTGGTGCGTGTTGTATTCAATACCGATGCAATTTCTGTGTTTCATCAACACTCTGAACGTCCACAGATTACATAATGCCTCCAAATGTGTTTCGAAAACTACTACTGGTCTCCCAGGAATCGATAAAAGCGTAGACAGTTTGAGACATTACTCCCATGGAGAAAAGTGGGCATGGTGCGTGTTATATTCAATCCCGATGCAATTTCTGTGTTTCATCAACACTCTGAACGTCCACAGATTACAAAATGCCTCCAAATGTGTTTCGGAAACTACTACTGGTCTCCCAGGAATCGATAAAAGCGTAGACAGTTTGAGACATTACTCCCATGGAGAAAAGTGCGCATGGTCCGTGTTATATTCAATCCTGATGCAATTTCTGTGTTTCATCAACACTCTGAACGTCCACAGATTACAAAATGCCTCCAAATGTGTTTCGGAAACTACTACTGGTCTCCCAGGAATCGATAAAAGCGTAGACAGTTTGAGACATTACTCCCATGGAGAAAAGTGCGCATGGTCCGTGTTATATTCAATCCTGATGCAATTTCTGTGTTTCATCAACACTCTGAACGTCTACAGATTACAAAATGCCTCCAAATGTGTTTCGGAAACTACTACTGGTCTCCCAGGAATCGATAAAAGCGTAGACAGTTTGAGACATTACTCCCATGGAGAAAAGTGCTCGTGGTGCGTGTTGTATTCAATACCGATGCAATTTCTGTGTTTCATCAACACTCTGAACGTCCACAGATTACAGAATGCCTCAAAATGTGTTTCGAAAACTACTACTGGTCTCCCAGGAATCGATAAAAGCGTAGACAGTTTGAGACATTACTCCCATGGAGAAAAGTGCTTGTGGTGCGTGTTGTATTCAATACCGATGCAATTTCTGTGTTTCATCAACACTCTGAACGTCCACAGATTACAAAATGGCTCCAAATGTGTTTCGGAAACTACTACTGGTCTCCCAGGAATCGATAAAAGCGTAGACAGTTTGAGACATTACTCCCATGGAGAAAAGTGCTCGTGGTGCGTGTTGTATTCAATACCGATGCAATTTCTGTGTTTCATCAACACTCTGAACGTCCACAGATTACAGAATGCCTCAAAATGTGTTTAGAAAAGTACTACTGGTCTCCCAGGAATCGATAAAAGCGTAGACAGTTTGAGACATTACTCCCATGGAGAAAAGTGCTCGTGGTGCGTGTTGTATTCAATACCGATGCAATTTCTGTGTTTCATCAACACTCTGAACGTCTACAGATTACAAAATGCCTCCAAATGTGTTTCGGAAACGACTACTGGTCTCCCAGGAATCGATAAAAGCGTAGACAGTTTGAGACATTACTCCCATGGAGAAAAGTGCGCATGGTGCGTGTTATATTCAATCCCGATGCAATTTCTGTGTTTCATCAACACTCTGAACGTCCACAGATTACAGAATGCCTCAAAATGTGTTTAGAAAACTACTACTGGTCTCCCAGGAATCGATAAAAGCGTAGATAGTTTGAGACATTACTCCCATGGAGAAAAGTGCTCGTGGTGCGTGTTGTATTCAATACCGATGCAATTTCTGTGTTTCATCAACACTCTGAACGTCTACAGATTACAAAATGCCTCCAAATGTGTTTCGGAAACTACTACTGGTCTCCCAGGAATCGATAAAAGCGTAGACAGTTTGAGACATTACTCCCATGGAGAAAAGTGCGCATGGTGCGTGTTATATTCAATCCCGATGCAATTTCTGTGTTTCATCAACACTCTGAACGTCCACAGATTACAAAATGCCTCCAAATGTGTTTCGGAAACTACTACTCTTCTCCCAGGAATCGATAAATGCGTAGACAGTTTGAGACATTACTCACATGGAGAAAAGTGCTCGTGGTGCGTGTTGTATTCAATACCGATGCAATTTCTGTGTTTCATCAACACTCTGAACGTCCACAGATTACAGAATGCCTTAAAATGTGTTTAGAAAACTACTACTGGTCTCCCAGGAATCGATAAAAGCGTAGGCAGTTTGAGACATTACTCCCATGGAGAAAAGTGCTCGTGGTGCGTGTTGTATTCAATACCGATGCAATTTCTGTGTTTCATCAACACTCTGAACGTCTACAGATTACAAAATGCCTCCAAATGTGTTTCGGAAACTACTACTGGTCTCCCAGGAATCGATAAAAGCGTAGACAGTTTGAGACATTACTCCCATGGAGAAAAGTGGGCATGGTGCGTGTTATATTCAATCCCGATGCAATTTCTGTGTTTCATCAACACTCTGAACGTCCACAGATTACAAAATGCCTCCAAATGTGTTTCGGAAACTACTACTGGTCTCCCAGGAATCGATAAAAGCGTAGACAGTTTGAGACATTACTCCCATGGAGAAAAGTGCTCGTGGTGCGTGTTGTTTTCAATACCGATGCAATTTCTGTGTTTCATCAACACTCTGAACGTCCACAGATTAAAGAATGCCTCCAAATGTATTTCGAAAACTACTACTGGTCTCCCAGGAATCGATAAAAGCGTAGACAGTTTGAGACATTACTCCCATGGAGAAAAGTGGGCATAGTGCGTGTTATATTCAATCCCGATGCAATTTCTGTGTTTCATCAACACTCTGAACGTCCACAGATTACAAAATGCCTCCAAATGTGTTTCGGAAACTACTACTGGTCTCCCAGGAATCAATAAAAGCGTAGACAGTTTGAGACATTACTCCCATGGAGAAAAGTGCTTGTGGTGCGTGTTGTATTCAATACCGATGCAATTTCTGTGTTTCATCAACACTCTGAACGTCCACAGATTACAAAATGCCTCCAAATGTGTATCGGAAACTACTACTGGTCTCCCAGGAATCGATAAAAGCGTAGACAGTTTGAGACATTACTCCCATGGAGAAAAGTGCTTGTGGTGCGTGTTGTATTCAATACCGATGCAATTTCTGTGTTTCATCAACACTCTGAACGTCCACAGAATACAAAATGCCTCCAAATGTGTTTCGGAAACTACTACTGGTCTCCCAGGAATCGATAAAAGCGTAGACAGTTTGAGACATTACTCCCATGGAGAAAAGTGCTCGTGGTGCGTGTTGTATTCAATACCGATGCAATTTCTGTGTTTCATCAACACTCTGAACGTCCACAGATTACAGAATGCCTCAAAATGTGTTTAAAAAACTAATACTGGTCTCCCAGGAATCGATAAAAGCGTAGACAGTTTGAGACATTACTCCCATGGAGAAAAGTGCGCATGGTGCGTGTTATATTCAATACCGATGCAATTTCTGTGTTTCATCAACACTCTGAACGTCTACAGATTACAAAATGCCTCCAAATGTGTTTCGGAAACTACTACTGGTCTCCCAGGAATCGATAAAAGCGTAGACAGTTTGAGACATTACTCCCATGGAGAAAAGTGCGCATGGTGCGTGTTATATTCAATCCCGATGCAATTTCTGTGTTTCATCAACACTCTGAACGTCCACAGATTACAGAATGCCCCAAAATGTGTTTAGAAAACTACTACTGGTCTCCCAGGAATCGATAAAAGCGTAGACAGTTTGAGACATTACTCCCATGGAGAAAAGTGCTCGTGGTGCGTGTTGTATTCAATACCGATGCAATTTCTGTGTTTCATCAACACTCTGAACGTCCACAGATTACAGAATGCCTCAAAATGTGTTTCGAAAACTACTACTGGTCTCCCAGGAATCGATAAAAGCGTAGACAGTTTGAGACATTACTCCCATGGAGAAAAGTGGGCATGGTGCGTGTTATATTCAATCCCGATGCAATTTCTGTGTTTCATCAACACTCTGAACGTCCACAGATTACAGAATGCCTCAAAATGTGTTTAGAAAACTACTACTGGTCTCCCAGGAATCGATAAAAGCGTAGACAGTTTGAGACATTACTCCCATGGAGAAAAGTGCTCGTGGTGCGTGTTGTATTCAATACCGATGCAATTTCTGTGTTTCATCAACACTCTGAACGTCCACAGATTAAAGAATGCCTCCAAATGTATTTCGAAAACTACAACTGGTCTCCCAGGAATCGATAAAAGCGTAGACAGTTTGAGACATTACTCCCATGGAGAAAAGTGGGCATGGTGCGTGTTATATTCAATCCCGATGCAATTTCTGTGTTTCATCAACACTCTGAACGTCCACAGATTACAAAATGCCTCCAAATGTGTTTCGGAAACTACTACTGGTCTCCCAGGAATCGATAAAAGCGTAGACAGTTTGAGACATTACTCCCATGGAGAAAAGTGCGCATGGTCCGTGTTATATTCAATCCTGATGCAACTTCTGTGTTTCATCAACACTCTGAACGTCCACAGATTACAAAATGCCTCCAAATGTGTTTCGGAAACTACTACTGGTCTCCCAGGAATCGATAAAAGCGTAGACAGTTTGAGACATTACACCCATGGAGAAAAGTGCTTGTGGTGCGTGTTGTATTCAATACCGATGCAATTTCTGTGTTTCATCAACACTCTGAACGTCCACAGATTACAAAATGCCTCCAAATGTGTTTCTTAAACTACTACTGGTCTCCCAGGAATCGATAAAAGCGTAGACAGTTTGAGACATTACTCCCATGGAGAAAAGTGCACATGGTCCGTGTTATATTCAATCCTGATGCAATTTCTGTGTTTCATCAACACTCTGAACGTCCACAGATTACAAAATGCCTCCAAATGTGTTTCGGAAACTACTACTGGTCTCCCAGGAATCGATAAAAGCGTAGACAGTTTGAGACATTACTCCCATGGAGAAAAGTGGGCATGGTGCGTGTTATATTCAATCCCGATGCAATTTCTGTGTTTCATCAACACTCTGAACGTCCACAGATTACAAAATGCCTCCAAATGTGTTTCGGAAACTACTACTGGTCTCCCAGGAATCGATAAAAGCGTAGACAGTTTGAGACATTACTCCCATGGAGAAAAGTGCGCATGGTCCGTGTTATAATCAATCCTGATGCAACTTCTGTGTTTCATCAACACTCTGAACGTCCACAGATTACAAAATGCCTCCAAATGTGTTTCGGAAACTACTACTGGTCTCCCAGGAATCGATAAAAGCGTAGACAGTTTGAGACATTACTCCCATGGAGAAAAGTGCTTGTGGTGCGTGTTGTATTCAATACCGATGCAATTTCTGTGTTTCATCAACACTCTGAACGTCCACAGATTACAAAATGCCTCCAAATGTGTTTCGGAAACTACTACTGGTCTCCCAGGAATCGATAAAAGCGTAGACAGTTTGAGACATTACTCCCATGGAGAAAAGTGGGCATGGTGCGTGTTATATTCAATCCCGATGCAATTTCTGTGTTTCATCAACACTCTGAACGTCCACAGATTACAGAATGCCTCAAAATGTGTTTAGAAAACTACTACTGGTCTCCCAGGAATCGATAAAAGCGTAGACAGTTTGAGACATTACTCCCATGGAGAAAAGTGCTCGTGGTGCGTGTTGTATTCAATACCGATGCAATATCTGTGTTTCATCAACACTCTGAACGTCCACAGATTAAAGAATGCCTCCAAATGTATTTCGAAAACTACAACTGGTCTCCCAGGAATCGATAAAAGCGTAGACAGTTTGAGACATTACTCCCATGGAGAAAAGTGGGCATGGTGCGTGTTATATTCAATCCCGATGCAATTTCTGTGTTTCATCAACACTCTGAACGTCCACAGATTACAAAATGCCTCCAAATGTGTTTCGGAAACTACTACTGGTCTCCCAGGAATCGATAAAAGCGTAGACAGTTTGAGACATTACTCCCATGGAGAAAAGTGCGCATGGTCCGTGTTATATTCAATCCTGATGCAACTTCTGTGTTTCATCAACACTCTGAACGTCCACAGATTACAAAATGCCTCCAAATGTGTTTCGGAAACTACTACTGGTCTCCCAGGAATCGATAAAAGCGTAGACAGTTTGAGACATTACACCCATGGAGAAAAGTGCTTGTGGTGCGTGTTGTATTCAATACCGATGCAATTTCTGTGTTTCATCAACACTCTGAACGTCCACAGATTACAAAATGCCTCCAAATGTGTTTCTTAAACTACTACTGGTCTCCCAGGAATCGATAAAAGCGTAGACAGTTTGAGACATTACTCCCATGGAGAAAAGTGCACATGGTCCGTGTTATATTCAATCCTGATGCAATTTCTGTGTTTCATCAACACTCTGAACGTCCACAGATTACAAAATGCCTCCAAATGTGTTTCGGAAACTACTACTGGTCTCCCAGGAATCGATAAAAGCGTAGACAGTTTGAGACATTACTCCCATGGAGAAAAGTGGGCATGGTGCGTGTTATATTCAATCCCGATGCAATTTCTGTGTTTCATCAACACTCTGAACGTCCACAGATTACAAAATGCCTCCAAATGTGTTTCGGAAACTACTACTGGTCTCCCAGGAATCGATAAAAGCGTAGACAGTTTGAGACATTACTCCCATGGAGAAAAGTGCGCATGGTCCGTGTTATAATCAATCCTGATGCAACTTCTGTGTTTCATCAACACTCTGAACGTCCACAGATTACAAAATGCCTCCAAATGTGTTTCGGAAACTACTACTGGTCTCCCAGGAATCGATAAAAGCGTAGACAGTTTGAGACATTACTCCCATGGAGAAAAGTGCTTGTGGTGCGTGTTGTATTCAATACCGATGCAATTTCTGTGTTTCATCAACACTCTGAACGTCCACAGATTACAAAATGCCTCCAAATGTGTTTCGGAAACTACTACTGGTCTCCCAGGAATCGATAAAAGCGTAGACAGTTTGAGACATTACTCCCATGGAGAAAAGTGCGCATGGTCCGTGTTATATTCAATCCTGATGCAATTTCTGTGTTTCATCAACACTCTGAACGTCCACAGATTACAAAATGCCTCCAAATGTGTTTCGGAAACTACTACTGGTCTCCCAGGAATCGATAAAAGCGTAGACAGTTTGAGACATTACTCCCATGGAGAAAAGTGCTTGTGGTGCGTGTTGTATTCAATACCGATGCAATTTCCGTGTTTCATCAACACTCTGAACGTCCACAGATTACAAAATGCCTCCAAATGTGTTTCGGAAACTACTACTGGTCTCCCAGGAATCGATAAAAGCGTAGACAGTTTGAGACATTACTCCCATGGAGAAAAGTGCTCGTGGTGCGTGTTGTATTCAATACCGATGCAATTTCTGTGTTTCATCAACACTCTGAACGTCCACAGATTACAGAATGCCTCAAAATGTGTTTAGAAAACTACTACTGGTCTCCCAGGAATCGATAAAAGCGTAGACAGTTTGAGACATTACTCCCATGGAGAAAAGTGCTCGTGGTGCGTGTTGTATTCAATACCGATGCAATTTCTGTGTTTCATCAACACTCTGAACGTCCGCAGATTACAGAATGCCTCAAAATGTGTTTCGAAAACTACTACTGGTCTCCCAGGAATCGATAAAAGCGTAGACAGTTTGAGACATTACTCCCATGGAGAAAAGTGGGCATGGTGCGTGTTATATTCAATCCCGATGCAATTTCTGTGTTTCATCAACACTCTGAACGTCCACAGATTACAAAATGCCTCCAAATGTGTTTCGGAAACTACTACTGGTCTCCCAGGAATCGATAAAAGCGTAGACAGTTTGAGACATTACTCCCATGGAGAAAAGTGCTCGTGGTGCGTGTTGTATTCAATACCGATGTAATTTCTGTGTTTCATCAACACTCTGAACGTCCACAGATTAAAGAATGCCTCCAAATGTATTTCGAAAACTACTACTGGTCTCCCAGGAATCGATAAAAGCGTAGACAGTTTGAGACATTACTCCCATGGAGAAAAGTGGGCGTGGTGCGTGTTATATTCAATCCCGATGCAATTTCTGTGTTTCATCAACACTCTGAACGTCCACAGATTACAAAATGCCTCCAAATGTGTTTCGGGAACTACTACTGGTCTCCCAGGAATCGATAAAAGCGTAGACAGTTTGAGACATTACTCCCATGGAGAAAAGTGCGCATGGTCCGTGTTATATTCAATCCTGATGCAATTTCTGTGTTTCATCAACACTCTGAACGTCCACAGATTACAAAATGTCTCCAAATGGGTTTCGGAAACTACTACTGGTCTCCCAGGAATCGATAAAAGCGTAGACAGTTTGAGACATTACTCCCATGGAGAAAAGTGGGCATGGTGCGTGTTATATTCAATCCCGATGCAATTTCTGTGTTTCATCAACACTCTGAACGTCCACAGATTACAAAATGCCTCCAAATGTGTTTCGGAAACTACTACTGGTCTCCCAGGAATCGATAAAAGCGTAGACAGTTTGAGACATTACTCCCATGGAGAAAAGTGCGCATGGTCCGTGTTATAATCAATCCTGATGCAATTTCTGTGTTTCATCAACACTCTGAACGTCCACAGATTACAAAATGCCTCCAAATGTGTTTCGGAAACTACTACTGGTCTCCTAGGAATCGATAAAAGCGTAGACAGTTTGAGACATTACTCCCATGGAGAAAAGTGCTTGTGGTGCGTGTTGTATTCAATACCGATGCAATTTCTGTGTTTCATCAACACTCTGAACGTCCACAGATTACAAAATGCCTCCAAATGTGTTTCGGAAACTACTACTGGTCTCCCAGGAATCGATAAAAGCGTAGACAGTTTGAGACATTACTCGCATGGAGAAAAGTGCGCATGGTCCGTGTTATATTCAATCCTGATGCAATTTCTGTGTTTCATCAACACTCTGAACGTCCACAGATTACAAAATGCCTCCAAATGTGTTTCGGAAACTACTACTGGTCTCCCAGGAATCGATAAAAGCGTAGACAGTTTGAGACATTACTCCCATGGAGAAAAGTGATTGTGGTGCGTGTTGTATTCAATACCGATGCAATTTCTGTGTTTCATCAACACTCTGAACGTCCACAGATTACAAAATGCCTCCAAATGTGTTTCGGAAACTACTACTGGTCTCCCAGGAATCGATAAAAGCGTAGACAGTTTGAGACATTACTCCCATGGAGAAAAGTGCTCGTGGTGCGTGTTGTATTCAATACCGATGCAATTTCTGTGTTTCATCAACACTCTGAACGTCCACAGATTACAGAATGCCTCAAAATGTGTTTAGAAAACTACTACTGGTCCCCCAGGAATCGATAAAAGCGTAGACAGTTTGAGACATTACTCCCATGGAGAAAAGTGGGCATGGTGCGTGTTATATTCAATCCCGATGCAATTTCTGTGTTTCATCAACACTCTGAACGTCCACAGATTACAAAATGCCTCCAAATGTGTTTCGGAAACTACTACTGGTCTCCCAGGAATCGATAAAAGCGTAGACAGTTTGAGACATTACTCCCATGGAGAAAAGTGCGCATGGTCCGTGTTATATTCAATCCTGATGCAATTTCTGTGTTTCATCAACACTCTGAACGTCCACAGATTACAAAATGCCTCCAAATGTGTTTCGGAAACTACTACTGGTCTCCCAGGAATCGATAAAAGCGTAGACAGTTTGAGACATTACTCCCATGGAGAAAAGTGCTTGTGGTGCGTGCTGTATTCAATACCGATGCAATTTCTGTGTTTCATCAACACTCTGAACGTCCACAGATTACAAAATGCCTCCAAATGTGTTTCGGAAACTACTACTGGTCTCCCAGGAATCGATAAAAGCGTAGACAGTTTGAGACATTACTCCCATGGAGAAAAGTGCTCGTGGTGCGTGTTGTATTCAATACCGATGCAATTTCTGTGTTTCATCAACACTCTGAACGTCCACAGATTACAGAATGCCTCAAAATGTGTTTAGAAAACTACTACTGGTCCCCCAGGAATCGATAAAAGCGTAGACAGTTTGAGACATTACTCCCATGGAGAAAAGTGGGCATGGTGCGTGTTATATTCAATCCCGATGCAATATCTGTGTTTCATCAACACTCTGAACGTCCACAGATTACAAAATGCCTCCAAATGTGTTTCGGAAACTACTACTGGTCTCCCAGGAATCGATAAAAGCGTAGACAGTTTGAGACATTACTCCCATGGAGAAAAGTGCGCATGGTCCGTGTTATATTCAATCCTGATGCAATTTCTGTGTTTCATCAACACTCTGAACGTCCACAGATTACAAAATGCCTCCAAATGTGTTTCGGAAACTACTACTGGTCTCCCAGGAATCGATAAAAGCGTAGACAGTTTGAGACATTACTCCCATGGAGAAAAGTGCTTGTGGTGCGTGTTGTATTCAATACCGATGCAATTTCTGTGTTTCATCAACACTCTGAACGTCCACAGATTACAAAATGCCTCCAAATGTGTTTCGGAAACTACTACTGGTCTCCCATTAATCGATAAAAGCGTAGACAGTTTGAGACATTACTCCCATGGATAAAAGTGCTCGTGGTGCGTGTTGTATTCAATACCGATGCAATTTCTGTGTTTCATCAACACTCTGAACGTCCACAGATTACAGAATGCCTCAAAATGTGTTTAGAAAACTACTACTGGTCTCCCAGGAATCGATAAAAGCGTAGACAGTTTGAGACATTACTCCCATGGAGAAAAGTGCTCGTGGTGCGTGTTGTATTCAATACCGATGCAATTTCTGTGTTTCATCAACACTCTGAACGTCCGCAGATTACAGAATGCCTCAAAATGTGTTTCGAAAACTACTACTGGTCTCCCAGGAATCGATAAAAGCGTAGACAGTTTGAGACATTACTCCCATGGAGAAAAGTGCGCATGGTGCGTGTTATATTCAATCCCGATGCAATTTCTGTGTTTCATCAACACTCTGAACGTCCACAGATTACAAAATGCCTCCAAATGTGTTTCGGAAACTACTACTGGTCTCCCAGGAATCGATAAAAGCGTAGACAGTTTGAGACATTACTCCCATGGAGAAAAGTGCTCGTGGTGCGTGTTGTATTCAATACCGATGTAATTTCTGTGTTTCATCAACACTCTGAACGTCCACAGATTAAAGAATGCCTCCAAATGTATTTCGAAAACTACTACTGGTCTCCCAGGAATCGATAAAAGCGTAGACAGTTTGAGACATTACTCCCATGGAGAAAAGTGGGCGTGGTGCGTGTTATATTCAATCCCGATGCAATTTCTGTGTTTCATCAACACTCTGAACGTCCACAGATTACAAAATGCCTCCAAATGTGTTTCGGGAACTACTACTGGTCTCCCAGGAATCGATAAAAGCGTAGACAGTTTGAGACATTACTCCCATGGAGAAAAGTGCGCATGGTCCGTGTTATATTCAATCCTGATGCAATTTCTGTGTTTCATCAACACTCTGAACGTCCACAGATTACAAAATGTCTCCAAATGGGTTTCGGAAACTACTACTGGTCTCCCAGGAATCGATAAAAGCGTAGACAGTTTGAGACATTACTCCCATGGAGAAAAGTGCTTGTGGTGCGTGTTGTATTCAATACCGATGCAATTTCTGTGTTTCATCAACACTCTGAACGTCCACAGATTACAAAATGCCTCCAAAAGTGTTTCGGAAACTACTACTGGTCTCCCAGGAATCGATAAAAGCGTAGACAGTTTGAGACATTACTCCCATGGAGAAAAGTGCGCATGGTCCGTGTTATATTCAATCCTGATGCAATTTCTGTGTTTCATCAACACTCTGAACGTCCACAGATTACAAAATGCCTCCAAATGTGTTTCGGAAACTACTACTGGTCTCCCAGGAATCGATAAAAGCGTAGACAGTTTGAGACATTACTCCCATGGAGAAAAGTGCTTGTGGTGCGTGTTGTATTCAATACCGATGCAATTTCTGTGTTTCATCAACACTCTGAACGTCCACAGATTACAAAATGCCTCCAAATGTGTTTCGGAAACTACTACTGGTCTCCCAGGAATCGATAAAAGCGTAGACAGTTTGAGACATTACTCCCATGGATAAAAGTGCTCGTGGTGCGTGTTGTATTCAATACCGATGCAATTTCTGTGTTTCATCAACACTCTGAACGTCCACAGATTACAGAATGCCTCAAAATGTGTTTAGAAATTTACTACTGGTCTCCCAGGAATCGATAAAAGCGTAGACAGTTTGAGACATTACTCCCATGGAGAAAAGTGCTCGTGGTGCGTGTTGTATTCAATACCGATGCAATTTCTGTGTTTCATCAACACTCTGAACGTCCGCAGATTACAGAATGCCTCAAAATGTGTTTCGAAAACTACTACTGGTCTCCCAGGAATCGATAAAAGCGTAGACAGTTTGAGACATTACTCCCATGGAGAAAAGTGGGCATGGTGCGTGTTATGTTCAATCCCGATGCAATTTCTGTGTTTCATCAACACTCTGAACGTCCACAGATTACAAAATGCCTCCAAATGTGTTTCGGAAACTACTACTGGTCTCCCAGGAATCGATAAAAGCGTAGACAGTTTGAGACATTACTCCCATGGAGAAAAGTGCTCGTGGTGCGTGTTGTATTCAATACCGATGTAATTTCTGTGTTTCATCAACACTCTGAACGTCCACAGATTAAAGAATGCCTCCAAATGTATTTCGAAAACTACTACTGGTCTCCCAGGAATCGATAAAAGCGTAGACAGTTTGAGACGTTACTCCCATGGAGAAAAGTGGGCGTGGTGCGTGTTATATTCAATCCCGATGCAATTTCTGTGTTTCATCAACACTCTGAACGTCCACAGATTACAAAATGCCTCCAAATGTGTTTCGGGAACTACTACTGGTCTCCCAGGAATCGATAAAAGCGTAGACAGTTTGAGACATTACTCCCATGGAGAAAAGTGCGCATGGTCCGTGTTATATTCAATCCTGATGCAATTTCTGTGTTTCATCAACACTCTGAACGTCCACAGATTACAAAATGTCTCCAAATGGGTTTCGGAAACTACTACTGGTCTCCCAGGAATCGATAAAAGCGTAGACAGTTTGAGACATTACTCCCATGGAGAAAAGTGCTTGTGGTGCGTGTTGTATTCAATACCGATGCAATTTCTGTGTTTCATCAACACTCTGAACGTCCACAGATTACAAAATGCCTCCAAATGTGTTTCGGAAACTACTACTGGTCTCCCAGGAATCGATAAAAGCGTAGACAGTTTGAGACATTACTCCCATGGAGAAAAGTGCGCATGGTCCGTGTTATATTCAATCCTGATGCAATTTCTGTGTTTCATCAACACTCTGAACGTCCACAGATTACAAAATGCCTCCAAATGTGTTTCGGAAACTACTACTGGTCTCCCAGGAATCGATAAAAGCGTAGACAGTTTGAGACATTACTCCCATGGAGAAAAGTGCTTGTGGTGCGTGTTGTATTCAATACCGATGCAATTTCTGTGTTTCATCAACACTCTGAACGTCCACAGATTACAAAATGCCTCCAAATGTGTTTCGGAAACTACTACTGGTCTCCCAGGAATCGATAAAAGCGTAGACAGTTTGAGACATTACTCCCATGGAGAAAAGTGCTCGTGGTGCGTGTTGTATTCAATACCGATGCAATTTCTGTGTTTCATCAACACTCTGAACGTCCACAGATTACAGAATGCCTCAAAATGTGTTTAGAAAACTACTACTGGTCTCCCAGGAATCGATAAAAGCGTAGACAGTTTGAGACATTACTCCCATGGAGAAAAGTGCTCGTGGTGCGTGTTGTATTCAATACCGATGCAATTTCTGTGTTTCATCAACACTCTGAACGTCCGCAGATTACAGAATGCCTCAAAATGTGTTTCGAAAACTACTACTGGTCTCCCAGGAATCGATAAAAGCGTAGACAGTTTGAGACATTACTCACATGGAGAAACGTGGGCATGGTGCGTGTTATATTCAATCCCGATGCAATTTCTGTGTTTCATCAACACTCTGAACGTCCACAGATTACAAAATGCCGCCATATGTGTTTCGGAAACTACTAATGGTCTCCCAGGAATCGATAAAAGCGTAGACAGTTTGAGACATTACTCCCATGGAGAAAAGTGCACGTGGTGCGTGTTGTATTCAATACCGATGTAATTTCTGTGTTTCATCAACACTCTGAACGTCCACAGATTAAAGAATGCCTCCAAATGTATTTCGAAAACTACTACTGGTCTCCCAGGAATCGATAAAGGCGTAGACAGTTTGAGACATTACTCCCATGGAGAAAAGTGGGCATGGTGCGTGTTATATTCAATCCCGATGCAATGTCTGTGTTTCATCAACACTCTGAACGTCCACAGATTACAAAATGCCTCCAAATGTGTTTCGGAAACTACTACTGGTCTCCCAGGAATCGATAAAAGCGTAGACAGTTTGAGACATTACTCCCATGGAGAAAAGTGCGCATGGTCCGTGTTATATTCAATCCTGATGCAATTTCTGTGTTTCATCAACACTCTGAACGTCCACAGATTACAAAATGTCTCCAAATGTGTTTCGGAAACTACTACTGGTCTCCCAGGAATCGATAAAAGCGTAGACAGTTTGAGACATTACTCCCATGGAGAAAAGTGTTTGTGGTGCGTGTTGTATTCAATACCGATGCAATTTCTGTGTTTCATCAACACTCTGAACGTCCACAGATTACAAAATGCCTCCAAATGTGTTTCGGAAACTACTACTGGTCTCCCAGGAATCGATAAAAGCGTAGACAGTTTGAGACATTACTCCCATGGAGAAAAGTGCTCGTGGTGCGTGTTGTATTCAATACCGATGCAATTTCTGTGTTTCATCAACACTCTGAACGTCCACAGATTACAGAATGCCTCAAAATGTGTTTAAAAAACTACTACTGGTCTCCCAGGAATCGATAAAAGCGTAGACAGTTTGAGACATTACTCCCATGGAGAAAAGTGCTCGTGGTGCGTGTTGTATTCAATACCGATGCAATTTCTGTGTTTCATCAACACTCTGAACGTCTACAGATTACAAAATGCCTCCAAATGTGTTTCGGAAACTACTACTGGTCTCCCAGGAATCGATAAAAGCGTAGACAGTTTGAGACATTACTCCCATGGAGAAAAGTGCGCATGGTGCGTGTTATATTCAATCCCGATGCAATTTCTGTGTTTCATCAACACTCTGAACGTCCACAGATTACAGAATGCCTCAAAATGTGTTTAGAAAACTACTACTGGTCTCCCAGGAATCGATAAAAGCGTAGACAGTTTGAGACATTACTCCCATGGAGAAAAGTGCTCGTGGTGCGTGTTGTATTCATTACCGATGCAATTTCTGTGTTTCATCAACACTCTGAACGTCCACAGATTACAGAATGCCTCAAAATGTGTTTCGAAAACTACTACTGGTCTCCCAGGAATCGATAAAAACGTAGACAGTTTGAGACATTACTCCCATGGAGAAAAGTGGGCATGGTGCGTGTTATATTCAATCCCGATGCAATTTCTGTGTTTCATCAACACTCTGAACGTCCACAGATTACAAAATGCCTCCAAATGTGTTTCGGAAACTACTACTGGTCTCCCAGGAATCGATAAAAGCGTAGACAGTTTGAGACATTACTCCCATGGAGAAAAGTGGGCATGGTGCGTGTTATATTCAATCCCGATGCAATTTCTGTGTTTCATCAACACTCTGAACGTCCACAGATTACAAAATGCCTGCAAATGTGTTTCGGAAACTACTACTGGTCTCCCAGGAATCGATAAAAGCGTAGACAGTTTGAGACATTACTCCAATGGAGAAAAGTGCGCATGGTCCGTGTTATATTCAATCCTGATGCAATTTCTGTGTTTCATCAACACTCTGAACGTCCACAGATTACAAAATGCCTCCAAATGTGTTTCGGAAACTACTACTGGTCTCCCAGGAATCGATAAAAGCGTAGACAGTTTGAGACATTACTCCCATGGAGAAAAGTGCTTGTGGTGCGTGTTGTATTCAATACCGATGCAATTTCTGTGTTTCATCAACACTCTGAACGTCCACAGATTACAAAATGCCTCCAAATGTGTTTCGGAAACTACTACTGGTCTCCCAGGAATCGATAAAAGCGTAGACAGTTTGAGACATTACTCCCATGGAGAAAAGTGCTCGTGGTGCGTGTTGTATTCAATACCGATGCAATTTCTGTGTTTCATCAACACTCTGAACGTCCACAGATTACAGAATGCCTCAAAATGTGTTTAGAAAACTACTACTGGTCTCCCAGGAATCGATAAAAGCGTAGACAGTTTGAGACATTACTCCCATGGAGAAAAGTGCTCGTGGTGCGTGTTGTATTCAATACCGATGCAATTTCTGTGTTTCATCAACACTCTGAACGTCTACAGATTACAAAATGCCTCCAAATGTGTTTCGGAAACTACTACTGGTCTCCCAGGAATTGATAAAAGCGTAGACAGTTTGAGACATTACTCCCATGGAGAAAAGTGCGCATGGTGCGTGTTATATTCAATCCCGATGCAATTTCTGTGTTTCATCAACACTCTGAACGTCCACAGATTAAAGAATGCCTCCAAATGTATTTCGAAAACTACTACTGGTCAACCAGGAATCGATAAAAGCGTAGACAGTTTGAGACATTACTCCCATGGAGAAAAGTGGGCATGGTGCGTGTTATATTCAATCCCGATGCAATTTCTGTGTTTCATCAACACTCTGAACGTCCACAGATTACAAAATGCCTCCAAATGTGTTTCGGAAACTACTACTGGTCTCCCAGGAATCGATAAAAGCGTAGACAGTTTGAGACATTACTCCCATGGAGAAAAGTGCTCGTGGTGCGTGTTGTATTCAATACCGATGCAATTTCTGTGTTTCATCAACACTCTGAACGTCCACAGATTAAAGAATGCCTCCAAATGTATTTCGAAAACTACTACTGGTCTCCCAGGAATCGATAAAAGCGTAGACAGTTTGAGACATTACTCCCATGGAGGAAAGTGGGCATGGTGCGTGTTATATTCAATCCCGATGCAATTTCTGTGTTTCATCAACACTCTGAACGTCCACAGATTACAAAATGCTTCCAAATGTGTTTCGGAAACTACTACTGGTCTCCCAGGAATCGATAAAAGCGTAGACAGTTTGAGACATTACTCCCATGGAGAAAAGTGCTCGTGGTGCGTGTTGTATTCAATACCGATGCAATTTCTGTGTTTCATCAACACTCTGAACGTCCACAGATTACAGAATGCCTCAAAATGTGTTTAGAAAACTACTACTGGTCTCCCAGGAATCGATAAAAGCGTAGACAGTTTGAGACATTACTCCCATGGAGAAAAGTGCTCGTGGTGCGTGTTGTATTCAATACCGATGCAATTTCTATGTTTCATCAACACTCTGAACGTCCACAGATTACAGAATGCCTCAAAATGTGTTTAGAAAACTACTACTGGTCTCCCAGGAATCGATAAAAGCGTAGACAGTTTGAGACATTACTCCCATGGAGAAAAGTGCTCGTGGTGCGTGTTGTATTCAATACCGATGCAATTTCTGTGTTTCATCAACACTCTGAACGTCTACAGATTACAAAATGCCTCCAAATGTGTTTCGGAAACTACTACTGGTCTCCCAGGAATCGATAAGAGCGTAGACAGTTTGAGACATTACTCCCATGGAGAAAAGTGCGCATGGTGCGTGTTATATTCAATCCCGATGAAAATTCTGTGTTTCATCAACACTCTGAACGTCCACAGATTACAGAATGCCTCAAAATGTGTTTCTAAAACTACTACTGGGCTCCCAGGAATCGATAAAAGCGTAGACAGTTTGAGACATTACTCCCATGGAGAAAAGTGCTCGTGGTGCGTGTTGTATTCAATACCGATGCAATTTCTGTGTTTCATCAACACTCTGAACGTCCACAGATTACAGAATGCCTCAAAATGTGTTTAGAAAACTACTACTGGTCTCCCAGGAATCGATAAAAGCGTAGACAGTTTGAGACATTACTCCCATGGAGAAAAGTGCTCGTGGTGCGTGTTGTATTCAATACCGATGCAATTTCTGTGTTTCATCAACACTCTGAACGTCCACAGATTAAAGAATGCCTCCAAATGTATTTCGAAAACTACTACTGGTCTCCCAGGAATCGATAAAAGCGTAGACAGTTTGAGACATTACTCCCATGGAGGAAAGTGGGCATGGTGCGTGTTATATTCAATCCCGATGCAATTTCTGTGTTTCATCAACACTCTGAACGTCCACAGATTACAAAATGCTTCCAAATGTGTTTCGGAAACTACTACTGGTCTCCCAGGAATCGATAAAAGCGTAGACAGTTTGAGACATTACTCCCATGGAGAAAAGTGCTCGTGGTGCGTGATGTATTCAATACCGATGCAATTTCTGTGTTTCATCAACACGCTGAACGTCCACAGATTACAGAATGCCTCAAAATGTGTTTAGAAAACTACTACTGGTCTCCCAGGAATCGATAAAAGCGTAGACAGTTTGAGACATTACTCCCATGGAGAAAAGTGCTCGTGGTGCGTGTTGCATTCAATACCGATGCAATTTCTATGTTTCATCAACACTCTGAACGTCCACAGATTACAGAATGCCTCAAAATGTGTTTAGAAAACTACTACTGGTCTCCCAGGAATCGATAAAAGCGTAGACAGTTTGAGACATTACTCCCATGGAGAAAAGTGCTCGTGGTGCGTGTTGTATTCAATACCGATGCAATTTCTGTGTTTCATCAACACTCTGAACGTCTACAGATTACAAAATGCCTCCAAATGTGTTTCGGAAACTACTACTGGTCTCCCAGGAATCGATAAGAGCGTAGACAGTTTGAGACATTACTCCCATGGAGAAAAGTGCGCATGGTGCGTGTTATATTCAATCCCGATGAAAATTCTGTGTTTCATCAACACTCTGAACGTCCACAGATTACAGAATGCCTCAAAATGTGTTTCTAAAACTACTACTGGGCTCCCAGGAATCGATAAAAGCGTAGACAGTTTGAGACATTACTCCCATGGAGAAAAGTGCTCGTGGTGCGTGTTGTATTCAATACCGATGCAATTTCTGTGTTTCATCAACACTCTGAACGTCCACAGATTACAGAATGCCTCAAAATGTGTTTAGAAAACTACTACTGGTCTCCCAGGAATCGATAAAAGCGTAGACAGTTTGAGACATTACTCCCATGGAGAAAAGTGGGCATGGTGCGTGTTATATTCAATCCCGATGCAATTTCTGTGTTTCATAAACACTCTGAACGTCCACAGATTACAAAATGCCTCCAAATGTGTTTCGGAAACTACTACTGGTCTCCCAGGAATCGATAAAAGCGTAGACAGTTTGAGACATTACTCCCATGGAGAAAAGTGCGCATGGTGCGTGTTATATTCAATCCCGATGCAATTTCTGTGTTTCATCAACACTCTGAACGTCCACAGATTAAAGAATGCCTCCAAATGTATTTCGAAAACTACTACTGGTCTCCCAGGAATCGATAAAAGCGTAGACAGTTTGAGACATTACTCCCATGGAGAAAAGTGGGCATGGTGCGTGTTATATTCAATCCCGATGCAATTTCTGTGTTTCATCAACACTCTGAACGTCCACAGATTACAAAATGCCTCCAAATGTGTTTCGGAAACTACTACTGGTCTCCCAGGAATCGATAAAAGCGTAGACAGTTTGAGACATTACTCCCATGGAGAAAAGTGGGCATGGTGCGTGTTATATTCAATCCCGATGCAATTTCTGTGTTTCATCAACACTCTGAACGTCCACAGATTACAAAATGCCTCCAAATGTGTTTCGGAAACTACTACTGGTCTCCCAGGAATCGATAAAAGCGTAGACAGTTTGAGACATTACTCCCATGGAGAAAAGTGCTCGTGGTGCGTGTTGTATTCAATACCGATGCAATTTCTGTGTTTCATCAACACTCTGAACGTCCACAGATTAAAGAATGCCTCCAAATGTATTTCGAAAACTACTACCGGTCTCCCAGGAATCGATAAAAGCGTAGACAGTTTGAGACATTACTCCCATGGAGGAAAGTGGGCATGGTGCGTGTTATATTCAATCCCGATGCAATTTCTGTGTTTCATCAACACTCTGAACGTCCACAGATTACAAAATGCCTCCAAATGTGTTTCGGAAACTACTACTGGTCTCCCAGGAATCGATAAAAGCGTAGACAGTTTGAGACATTACTCCCATGGAGAAAAGTGCTCGTGGTGCGTGTTGTATTCAATACCGATGCAATTTCTGTGTTTCATCAACACTCTGAACGTCCACAGATTACAGAATGCCTCAAAATGTGTTTAGAAAACTACTACTGGTCTCCCAGGAATCGATAAAAGCGTAGACAGTTTGAGACATTACTCCCATGGAGAAAAGTGCTCGTGGTGCGTGTTGTATTCAATACCGATGCAATTTCTGTGTTTCATCAACACTCTGAACGTCCACAGATTACAGAATGCCTCAAAATGTGTTTAGAAAACTACTACTGGTCTCCCAGGAATCGATAAAAGCGTAGACAGTTTGAGACATTACTCCCATGGAGAAAAGTGCTCGTGGTGCGTGTTGTATTCAATCCCGATGCAATTTCTGTGTTTCATCAACACTCTGAACGTCTACAGATTACAAAATGCCTCCAAATGTGTTTCGGAAACTACTACTGGTCTCCCAGGAATCGATAAGAGCGTAGACAGTTTGAGACATTACTCCCATGGAGAAAAGTGCGCATGGTGCGTGTTATATTCAATCCCGATGAAAATTCTGTGTTTCATCAACACTCTGAACGTCCACAGATTACAGAATGCCTCAAAATGTGTTTCTAAAACTACTACTGGTCTCCCAGGAATCGATAAAAGCGTAGACAGTTTGAGACATTACTCCCATGGAGAAAAGTGCTCGTGGTGCGTGTTGTATTCAATACCGATGCAATTTCTGTGTTTCATCAACACTCTGAACGTCCACAGATTACAGAATGCCTCAAAATGTGTTTAGAAAACTACTACTGGTCTCCCAGGAATCGATAAAAGCGTAAATAGTTTGAGACATTACTCCCATGGAGAAAAGTGGGCATGGTGCGTGTTATATTCAATCCCGATGCAATTTCTGTGTTTCATAAACACTCTGAACGTCCACAGATTACAAAATGCCTCCAAATGTGTTTCGGAAACTACTACTGGTCTCCCAGGAATCGATAAAGGCGTAGACAGTTTGAGACATTACTCCCATGGAGAAAAGTGCTCGTGGTGCGTGTTGTATTCAATACCGATGCAATTTCTGTGTTTCATCAACACTCTGAACGTCCGCAGATTAAACAATGCCTCCAAATGTATTTCGAAAACTACTACTG
Organism: Schistocerca gregaria; assembly: GCF_023897955.1. Lineage (NCBI taxonomy): Eukaryota > Metazoa > Arthropoda > Insecta > Orthoptera > Acrididae > Schistocerca > Schistocerca gregaria. The sequence continues at coordinate 2,385,236 of NC_064930.1, read as the reverse complement.
GTCTCCCAGGAATCGATAAAAGCATAGACAGTTTGAGACATTACTCCCATGGAGAAAAGTGCGCATGGTGCGTGTTATATTCAATCCCGATGCAATTTCTGTGTTTCATCAACACTCTGAACGTCCACAGATTACAAAGTGCCTCCAAATGTGTTTCGGAAACTACTACTGGTCTCCCAGGAATCGATAAAAGCGTAGACAGTTTGAGACATTACTCCCATGGAGAAAAGTGCTCGTGGTGCGTGTTGTATTCAATACCGATGCAATTTCTGTGTTTCATCAACACTCTGAACGTCCACAGATTAAAGAATGCCTCCAAATGTATTTCGAAAACTACTACTGGTCTCCCAGGAATCGATAAAAGCGTAGACAGTTTGAGACATTACTCCCATGGAGGAAAGTGGGCATGGTGCGTGTTATATTCAATCCCGATGCAATTTCTGTGTTTCATCAACACTCTGAACGTCCACAGATTACAAAATGCTTCCAAATGTGTTTCGGAAACTACTACTGGTCTCCCAGGAATCGATAAAAGCGTAGACAGTTTGAGACATTACTCCCATGGAGAAAAGTGCTCGTGGTGCGTGTTGTATTCAATACCGATGCAATTTCTGTGTTTCATCAACACTCTGAACGTCCACAGATTACAGAATGCCTCAAAATGTGTTTAGAAAACTACTACTGGTCTCCCAGGAATCGATAAAAGCGTAGACAGTTTGAGACATTACTCCCATGGAGAAAAGTGCTTGTGGTGCGTGTTGTATTCAATACCGATGCAATTTCTGTGTTTCATCAACACTCTGAACGTCCACAGATTACAGAATGCCTCAAAATGTGTTTAGAAAACTACTACTGGTCTCCCAGGAATCGATAAAAGCGTAGACAGTTTGAGACATTACTCCCATGGAGAAAAGTGCTCGTGGTGCGTGTTGTATTCAATACCGATGCAATTTCTGTGTTTCATCAACACTCTGAACGTCTACAGATTACAAAATGCCTCCAAATGTGTTTCGGAAACTACTACTGGTCTCCCAGGAATTGATAAAAGCGTAGACAGTTTGAGACATTACTCCCATGGAGAAAAGTGCGCATGGTGCGTGTTATATTCAATCCCGATGCAATTTCTGTGTTTCATCAACACTCTGAACGTCCACAGATTAAAGAATGCCTCCAAATGTATTTCGAAAACTACTACTGGTCAACCAGGAATCGATAAAAGCGTAGACAGTTTGAGACATTACTCCCATGGAGAAAAGTGGGCATGGTGCGTGTTATATTCAATCCCGATGCAATTTCTGTGTTTCATCAACACTCTGAACGTCCACAGATTACAAAATGCCTCCAAATGTGTTTCGGAAACTACTACTGGTCTCCCAGGAATCGATAAAAGCGTAGACAGTTTGAGACATTACTCCCATGGAGAAAAGTGCTCGTGGTGCGTGTTGTATTCAATACCGATGCAATTTCTGTGTTTCATCAACACTCTGAACGTCCACAGATTAAAGAATGCCTCCAAATGTATTTCGAAAACTACTACTGGTCTCCCAGGAATCGATAAAAGCGTAGACAGTTTGAGACATTACTCCCATGGAGGAAAGTGGGCATGGTGCGTGTTATATTCAATCCCGATGCAATTTCTGTGTTTCATCAACACTCTGAACGTCCACAGATTACAAAATGCTTCCAAATGTGTTTCGGAAACTACTACTGGTCTCCCAGGAATCGATAAAAGCGTAGACAGTTTGAGACATTACTCCCATGGAGAAAAGTGCTCGTGGTGCGTGTTGTATTCAATACCGATGCAATTTCTGTGTTTCATCAACACTCTGAACGTCCACAGATTACAGAATGCCTCAAAATGTGTTTAGAAAACTACTACTGGTCTCCCAGGAATCGATAAAAGCGTAGACAGTTTGAGACATTACTCCCATGGAGAAAAGTGCTCGTGGTGCGTGTTGTATTCAATACCGATGCAATTTCTATGTTTCATCAACACTCTGAACGTCCACAGATTACAGAATGCCTCAAAATGTGTTTAGAAAACTACTACTGGTCTCCCAGGAATCGATAAAAGCGTAGACAGTTTGAGACATTACTCCCATGGAGAAAAGTGCTCGTGGTGCGTGTTGTATTCAATACCGATGCAATTTCTGTGTTTCATCAACACTCTGAACGTCTACAGATTACAAAATGCCTCCAAATGTGTTTCGGAAACTACTACTGGTCTCCCAGGAATCGATAAGAGCGTAGACAGTTTGAGACATTACTCCCATGGAGAAAAGTGCGCATGGTGCGTGTTATATTCAATCCCGATGAAAATTCTGTGTTTCATCAACACTCTGAACGTCCACAGATTACAGAATGCCTCAAAATGTGTTTCTAAAACTACTACTGGGCTCCCAGGAATCGATAAAAGCGTAGACAGTTTGAGACATTACTCCCATGGAGAAAAGTGCTCGTGGTGCGTGTTGTATTCAATACCGATGCAATTTCTGTGTTTCATCAACACTCTGAACGTCCACAGATTACAGAATGCCTCAAAATGTGTTTAGAAAACTACTACTGGTCTCCCAGGAATCGATAAAAGCGTAGACAGTTTGAGACATTACTCCCATGGAGAAAAGTGGGCATGGTGCGTGTTATATTCAATCCCGATGCAATTTCTGTGTTTCATAAACACTCTGAACGTCCACAGATTACAAAATGCCTCCAAATGTGTTTCGGAAACTACTACTGGTCTCCCAGGAATCGATAAAAGCGTAGACAGTTTGAGACATTACTCCCATGGAGAAAAGTGCGCATGGTGCGTGTTATATTCAATCCCGATGCAATTTCTGTGTTTCATCAACACTCTGAACGTCCACAGATTAAAGAATGCCTCCAAATGTATTTCGAAAACTACTACTGGTCTCCCAGGAATCGATAAAAGCGTAGACAGTTTGAGACATTACTCCCATGGAGAAAAGTGGGCATGGTGCGTGTTATATTCAATCCCGATGCAATTTCTGTGTTTCATCAACACTCTGAACGTCCACAGATTACAAAATGCCTCCAAATGTGTTTCGGAAACTACTACTGGTCTCCCAGGAATCGATAAAAGCGTAGACAGTTTGAGACATTACTCCCATGGAGAAAAGTGGGCATGGTGCGTGTTATATTCAATCCCGATGCAATTTCTGTGTTTCATCAACACTCTGAACGTCCACAGATTACAAAATGCCTCCAAATGTGTTTCGGAAACTACTACTGGTCTCCCAGGAATCGATAAAAGCGTAGACAGTTTGAGACATTACTCCCATGGAGAAAAGTGCTCGTGGTGCGTGTTGTATTCAATACCGATGCAATTTCTGTGTTTCATCAACACTCTGAACGTCCACAGATTAAAGAATGCCTCCAAATGTATTTCGAAAACTACTACCGGTCTCCCAGGAATCGATAAAAGCGTAGACAGTTTGAGACATTACTCCCATGGAGGAAAGTGGGCATGGTGCGTGTTATATTCAATCCCGATGCAATTTCTGTGTTTCATCAACACTCTGAACGTCCACAGATTACAAAATGCCTCCAAATGTGTTTCGGAAACTACTACTGGTCTCCCAGGAATCGATAAAAGCGTAGACAGTTTGAGACATTACTCCCATGGAGAAAAGTGCTCGTGGTGCGTGTTGTATTCAATACCGATGCAATTTCTGTGTTTCATCAACACTCTGAACGTCCACAGATTACAGAATGCCTCAAAATGTGTTTAGAAAACTACTACTGGTCTCCCAGGAATCGATAAAAGCGTAGACAGTTTGAGACATTACTCCCATGGAGAAAAGTGCTCGTGGTGCGTGTTGTATTCAATACCGATGCAATTTCTGTGTTTCATCAACACTCTGAACGTCCACAGATTACAGAATGCCTCAAAATGTGTTTAGAAAACTACTACTGGTCTCCCAGGAATCGATAAAAGCGTAGACAGTTTGAGACATTACTCCCATGGAGAAAAGTGCTCGTGGTGCGTGTTGTATTCAATACCGATGCAATTTCTGTGTTTCATCAACACTCTGAACGTCTACAGATTACAAAATGCCTCCAAATGTGTTTCGGAAACTACTACTGGTCTCCCAGGAATCGATAAGAGCGTAGACAGTTTGAGACATTACTCCCATGGAGAAAAGTGCGCATGGTGCGTGTTATATTCAATCCCGATGAAAATTCTGTGTTTCATCAACACTCTGAACGTCCACAGATTACAGAATGCCTCAAAATGTGTTTCTAAAACTACTACTGGTCTCCCAGGAATCGATAAAAGCGTAGACAGTTTGAGACATTACTCCCATGGAGAAAAGTGCTCGTGGTGCGTGTTGTATTCAATACCGATGCAATTTCTGTGTTTCATCAACACTCTGAACGTCCACAGATTACAGAATGCCTCAAAATGTGTTTAGAAAACTACTACTGGTCTCCCAGGAATCGATAAAAGCGTAGACAGTTTGAGACATTACTCCCATGGAGAAAAGTGGGCATGGTGCGTGTTATATTCAATCCCGATGCAATTTCTGTGTTTCATAAACACTCTGAACGTCCACAGATTACAAAATGCCTCCAAATGTGTTTCGGAAACTACTACTGGTCTCCCAGGAATCGATAAAGGCGTAGACAGTTTGAGACATTACTCCCATGGAGAAAAGTGCTCGTGGTGCGTGTTGTATTCAATACCGATGCAATTTCTGTGTTTCATCAACACTCTGAACGTCCGCAGATTAAACAATGCCTCCAAATGTATTTCGAAAACTACTACTGGTCTCCCAGGAATCGATAAAAGCGTAGACAGTTTGAGACATTACTCCCATGGAGAAAAGTGCGCATGGTGCGTGTTATATTCAATCCCGATGCAATTTCTGTGTTTCATCAACACTCTGAACGTCCACAGATTACAAAGTGCCTCCAAATGTGTTTCGGAAACTACTACTGGTCTCCCAGGAATCGATAAAAGCGTAGACAGTTTGAGACATTACTCCCATGGAGAAAAGTGCTCGTGGTGCGTGTTGTATTCAATACCGATGCAATTTCTGTGTTTCATCAACACTCTGAACGTCCACAGATTACAGAATGCCTCAAAATGTGTTTAGAAAACTACTACTGGTCTCCCAGGAATCGATAAAAGCGTAGACAGTTTGAGACATTACTCCCATGGAGAAAAGTGCTTGTGGTGCGAGTTGTATTCAATACCGATGCAATTTCTGTGTTTTATCAACACTCTGAACGTCCACAGATTACAAAATGCCTCCAAATGTGTTTCGGAAACTACTACTGGTCTCCCAGGAATCGATAAAAGCGTAGACAGTTTGAGACATTACTCCCATGGAGAAAAGTGCTTGTGGTGCGTGTTGTATTCAATACCGATGCAATTTCTGTGTTTCATCAACACTCTGAACGTCCACAGATTAAAGAATGAATCCAAATGTATTTCGAAAACTACTACTGGTCTCCCAGGAATCGATAAAAGCGTAGACAGTTTGAGACATTACTCCCATGGAGAAAAGTGCTTGTGGTGCGTGTTGTATTCAATACCGATGCAATTTCTGTGTTTCATCAACACTCTGAACGTCCACAGATTAAAGAATGCCTCCAAATGTATTTCGAAAACTACTACTGGTCTCCCAGGAATCGATAAAAGCGTAGACAGTTTGAGACATTACTCCCATGGAGAAAAGTGCGCATGGTCCGTGTTATATTCAATCCTGATGCAATTTCTGTGTTTCATCAACACTCTGAACGTCCACAGATTACAAAATGCCTCCAAATGTATTTCGAAAACTACTACTGGTCTCCCAGGAATCGATATAAGCGTAGACAGTTTGAGACATTACTCCCATGGAGAAAAGTGCTTGTGGTGCGTGTTGTATTCAATACCGATGCAATTTCTGTGTTTCAACAACACTCTGAACGTCCACAGATTACAAAATGCCTCCAAATGTGTTTCGGAAACTACTACTGGTCTCCAAGGAATCGATAAAAGCGTAGACAGTTTGAGACATTACTCCCATGGAGAAAAGTGCTCGTGGTGCGTGTTGTATTCAATACCGATGCAATTTCTGTGTTTCATCAACACTCTGAACGTCCACAGATTACAGAATGCCTCAAAATGTGTTTAGAAAACTACTACTGGTCTCCCAGGAATCGATAAAAGCGTAGACAGTTTGAGACATTACTCCCATGGAGAAAAGTGCTCGTGGTGCGTGTTGTATTCAATACCGATGCAATTTCTGTGTTTCATCAACACTCTGAACGTCTACAGATTACAAAATGCCTCCAAATGTGTTTCGGAAACTACTACTGGTCTCCCAGGAATCGATAAAAGCGTAGACAGTTTGAGACATTACTCCCATGGAGAAAAGTGCGCATGGTGCGTGTTATATTCAATCCCGATGCAATTTCTGTGTTTCATCAACACTCTGAACGTCCACAGATTACAGAATGCCTCAAAATGTGTTTCTAAAACTACTACTGGTCTCCCAGGAATCGATAAAAGCGTAGACAGTTTGAGACATTACTCACATGGAGAAAAGTGGGCATGGTGCGTGTTATATTCAATCCCGATGCAATTTCTGTGTTTCATCAACACTCTGAACGTCCACAGATTACAAAATGCCTCCAAATGTGTTTCGGAAACTACTACTGGTCTCCCAGGAATCGATAAAAGCGTAGACAGTTTGAGACATTACTCCCATGGAGAAAAGTGCTCGTGGTGCGTGTTGTATTCAATACCGATGCAATTTCTGTGTTTCATCAACACTCTGAACGTCCACAGATTAAAGAATGCCTCCAAATGTATTTCGAAAACTACTACTGGTCTCCCAGGAATCGATAAAAGCGTAGACAGTTTGAGACATTACTCCCATGGAGAAAAGTGGGTATGGTGCGTGTTATATTCAATCCCGATGCAATTTCTGTGTTTCATCAACACTCTGAACGTCCACAGATTACAAAATGCCTCCAAATGTGTTTCGGAAACTACTACTGGTCTCCCAGGAATCGATAAAAGCGTAGACAGTTTGAGACATTACTCCCATGGAGAAAAGTGCGCATGGTCCGTGTTATATTCAATCCTGATGCAATTTCTGTGTTTCATCAACACTCTGAACGTCCACAGATTACAGAATGCCTCAAAATGTGTTTAGAAAACTACTACTGGTCTCCCAGGAATCGATAAAAGCGTAGACAGTTTGAGACATTACTACCATGGAGAAAAGTGCTCGTGGTGCGTGTTGTATTCAATACCGATGCAATTTCTGTGTTTCATCAACACTCTGAACGTCCACAGATTACAGAATGCCTCAAAATGTGTTTCTAAAACTACTACTGGTCTCCCAGGAATCGATAAAAGCGTAGACAGTTTGAGACATTACTCACATGGAGAAGAGTGGGCATGGTGCGTGTTATATTCAATCCCGATGCAATTTCTGTGTTTCATCAACACTCTGAACGTCCACAGATTACAAAATGCCTCCAAATGTGTTTCGGAAACTACTACTGGTCTCCCAGGAATCGATAAAAGCGTAGACAGTTTGAGACATTACTCCCATGGAGAAAAGTGCTCGTGGTGCGTGTTGTATTCAATACCGATGCAATTTCTGTGTTTCATCAACACTCTGAACGTCCACAGATTAAAGAATGCCTCCAAATGTATTTCGAAAACTACTACTGGTCTCCCAGGAATCGATAAAAGCGTAGACAGTTTGAGACATTACTCCCATGGAGAAAAGTGGGTATGGTGCGTGTTATATTCAATCCCGATGCAATTTCTGTGTTTCATCAACACTCTGAACGTCCACAGATTACAAAATGCCTCCAAATGTGTTTCGGAAACTACTACTGGTCTCCCAGGAATCGATAAAAGCGTAGACAGTTTGAGACATTACTCCCATGGAGAAAAGTGCGCATGGTCCGTGTTATATTCAATCCTGATGCAATTTCTGTGTTTCATCAACACTCTGAACGTCCACAGATTACAAAATACCTCCAAATGTGTTTCGGAAACTACTACTGGTCTCCCAGGAATCGATAAAAGCGTAGACAGTTTGAGACATTACTCCCATGGAGAAAAGTGGGCATGGTGCGTGTTATATTCAATCCCGATGCAATTTCTGTGTTTCATCAACACTCTGAACGTCCACAGATTACAAAATGCCTCCAAATGTGTTTCGGAAACTACTACTGGTCTCCCAGGAATCGATAAAAGCGTAGACAGTTTGAGACATTACTCCCATGGAGAAAAGTGCTTGTGGTGCGTGTTGTATTCAATACCGATGCAATTTCTGTGTTTCATCAACACTCTGAACGTCCACAGATTACAAAATGGCTCCAAATGTGTTTCGGAAACTACTACTGGTCTCCCAGGTATCGATAAAAGCGTAGACAGTTTGAGACATTACTCCCATGGAGAAAAGTGCTCGTGGTGCGTGTTGTATTCAATACCGATGCAATTTCTGTGTTTCATCAACACTCTGAACGTCCACAGATTACAGAATGCCTCAAAATGTGTTTAGAAAACTACTACTGGTCTCCCAGGAAACGATAAAAGCGTAGACAGTTTGAGACATTACTCCCATGGAGAAAAGTGCTCGTGGTGCGTGTTGTATTCAATACCGATGCAATTTCTGTGTTTCATCAACACTCTGAACGTCCACAGATTACAGAATGCCTCAAAATGTGTTTCGAAAACTACTACTGGTCTCCCAGGAATCGATAAAAGCGTAGACAGTTTGAGACATTACTCCCATATAGAAAAGTGCTCGTGGTGCGTGTTGTATTCAATACCGATGCAATTTCTGTGTTTCATCAACACTCTGAACGTCCACAGATTAAAGAATGCCTCCAAATGTATTTCGAAAACTACTACTGGTCTCCCAGGAATCGATAAAAGCGTAGACAGTTTGAGACATTACTCCCATGGAGAAAAGTGGGCATGGTGCGTGTTATATTCAATCCCGATGCAATTTCTGTGTTTCATCAACACTCTGAACGTCCACAGATTACAAAATGCCTCCAAATGTGTTTCGGAAACTACTACTGGTCTCCCAGGAATCGATAAAAGCGTAGACAGTTTGAGACATTACTCCCATGGAGAAAAGTGCGCATGGTCCGTGTTATATTCAATCCTGATGCAATTTCTGTGTTTCATCAACACTCTGAACGTCCACAGATTACAAAATGCCTCAAAATGTGTTTCGGAAACTACTACTGGTCTCCCAGGAATCGATAAAAGCGTAGACAGTTTGAGACATTACTTCCATGGAGAAAAGTGCTTGTGGTGCGTGTTGTATTCAATACCGATGCAATTTCTGTGTTTCATCAACACTCTGAACGTCCACAGATTACAAAATGGCTCCAAATGTGTTTCGGAAACTACTACTGGTCTCCCAGGAATCGATAAAAGCGTAGACAGTTTGAGACATTACTCCCATGGAGAAAAGTGCTCGTGGTGCGTGTTGTATTCAATACCGATGCAATTTCTGTGTTTCATAAACACTCTGAACGTCCACAGATTACAGAATGCCTCAAAATGTGTTTAGAAAACTACTACTAGTCTCCCAGGAATCGATAAAAGCGTAGACAGTTTGAGACATTACTCCCATGGAGAAAAGTGCTCGTGGTGCGTGTTGTATTCAATACCGATGCAATTTCTGTGTTTCATCAACACTCTGAACGTCCACAGATTACAGAATGCCTCAAAATGTGTTTAGAAAACTACTACTGGTCTCCCAGGAATCGATAAAAGCGTAGACAGTTTGAGACATTACTCCCATATAGAAAAGTGCTCGTGGTGCGTGTTGTATTCAATACCGATGCAATTTCTGTGTTTCATCAACACTCTGAACGTCCACAGATTAAAGAATGCCTCCAAATGTATTTCGAAAACTACTACTGGTCTCCCAGGAATCGATAAAAGCGTAGACAGTTTGAGGCATTACTCCCATGGAGAAAAGTGGGCATGGTGCGTGTTATATTCAATCCCGATGCAATTTCTGTGTTTCATCAACACTCTGAACGTCCACAGATTACAAAATGCCTCCAAATGTGTTTCGGAAACTACTACTGGTCTCCCAGGAATCGATAAAAGCGTAGACAGTTTGAGAAATTACTCCCATGGAGAAAAGTGCGCATGGTCCGTGTTATATTCAATCCTGATGCAATTTCTGTGTTTCATCAACACTCTGAACGTCCACAGATTACAAAATGCCTCCAAATGTGTTTCGGAAACTACTACTGGTCTCCCAGGAATCGATAAAAGCGTAGACAGTTTGAGACATTACTTCCATGGAGAAAAGTGCTTGTGGTGCGTGTTGTATTCAATACCGATGCAATTTCTGTGTTTCATCAACACTCTGAACGTCCACAGATTACAAAATGGCTCCAAATGTGTTTCGGAAACTACTACTGGTCTCCCAGGAATCGATAAAAGCGTAGACAGTTTGAGACATTACTCCCATGGAGAAAAGTGCTCGTGGTGCGTGTTGTATTCAATACCGATGCAATTTCTGTGTTTCATCAACACTCTGAACGTCCACAGATTACAGAATGCCTCAAAATGTGTTTAGAAAACTACTACTGGTCTCCCAGGAATCGATAAAAGCGTAGACAGTTTGAGACATTACTCCCATGGAGAAAAGTGCTCGTGGTGCGTGTTGTATTCAATACCGATGCAATTTCTGTGTTTCATCAACACTCTGAACGTCCACAGATTACAAAATGCCTCCAAATGTGTTTCGGAAACTACTACTGGTCTCCCAGGAATCGATAAAGGCGTAGACAGTTTGAGACATTACTTCCATGGAGAAAAGTGCTTGTGGTGCGTGTTGTATTCAATACCGATGCAATTTCTGTGTTTCATCAACACTCTGAACGTCCACAGATTACAAAATGGCTCCAAATGTGTTTCGGAAACTACTACTGGTCTCCCAGGAATCGATAAAAGCGTAGACAGTTTGAGACATTACTCCCATGGAGAAAAGTGCTCGTGGTGCGTGTTGTATTCAATACCGATGCAATTTCTGTGTTTCATCAACACTCTGAACGTCCACAGATTACAGAATGCCTCAAAATGTGTTTAGAAAACTACTACTGGTCTCCCAGGAATCGATAAAAGCGTAGACAGTTTGAGACATTACTCCCATGGAGAAAAGTGCTCGTGGTGCGTGTTGTATTCAATACCGATGCAATTTCTGTGTTTCATCAACACTCTGAACGTCCACAGATTACAAAATGCCTCCAAATGTGTTTCGGAAACTACTACTGGTCTCCCAGGAATCGATAAAAGCGTAGACAGTTTGAGACATTACTCCCATGGAGAAAAGTGCTTGTGGTGCGTGTTGTATTCAATACCGATGCAATTTCTGTGTTTCATCAACACTCTGAACGTCCACAGATTAAAGAATGCCTCCAAATGTATTTCGAAAACTACTACTGGTCTCCCAGGAATCGATAAAAGCGTAGACAGTTTGAGACATTACTCCCATGGAGAAAAGTGCGCATGGTCCGTGTTATATTCAATCCTGATGCAATTTCTGTGTTTCATCAACACTCTGAACGTCCACAGATTACAAAATGCCTCCAAATGTATTTCGAAAACTACTACTGGTCTCCCAGGAATCGATATAAGCGTAGACAGTTTGAGACATTACTCCCATGGAGAAAAGTGCTTGTGGTGCGTGTTGTATTCAATACCGATGCAATTTCTGTGTTTCAACAACACTCTGAACGTCCACAGATTACAAAATGCCTCCAAATGTCTTTCGGAAACTACTACTGGTCTCCCAGGAATCGATAAAAGCGTAGACAGTTTGAGACATTACTCCCATGGAGAAAAGTGCGCATGGTGCGTGTTATATTCAATCCCGATGCAATTTCTGTGTTTCATCAACACTCTGAACGTCCACAGATTACAGAATGCCTCAAAATGTGTTTAGAAAACTACTACTGGTCTCCCAGGAATCGATAAAAGCGTAGACAGTTTGAGACATTACTCCCATGGAGAAAAGTGCTCGTGGTGCGTGTTGTATTCAATACCGATGCAATTTCTGTGTTTCATCAACACTCTGAACGTCCACAGATTACAGAATGCCTCAAAATGTGTTTAGAAAACTACTACTGGTCTCCCAGGAATCGATAAAAGCGTAGACAGTTTGAGACATTACTCCCATGGAGAAAAGTGCTCGTGGTGCGTGTTGTATTCAATACCGATGCAATTTCTGTGTTTCATCAACACTCTGAACGTCCACAGATTACAGAATGCCTCAAAATGTGTTTAGAAAACTACTACTGGTCTCCGAGGAATCGATAAAAGCGTAGACAGTTTGAGACATTACTCCCATATAGAAAAGTGCTCGTGGTGCGTGTTGTATTCAATACCGATGCAATTTCTGTGTTTCATCAACACTCTGAACGTCCACAGATTAAAGAATGCCTCCAAATGTATTTCGAAAACTACTACTGGTCTCCCAGGAATCGATAAAAGCGTAGACAGTTTGAGACATTACTCCCATGGAGAAAAGTGGGCATGGTGCGTGTTATATTCAATCCCGATGCAATTTCTGTGTTTCATCAACACTCTGAACGTCCACAGATTACAAAATGCCTCCAAATGTGTTTCGGAAACTACTACTGGTCTCCCAGGAATCGATAAAAGCGTAGACAGTTTGAGACATTACTCCCATGGAGAAAAGTGCGCATGGTCCGTGTTATATTCAATCCTGATGCAATTTCTGTGTTTCATCAACACTCTGAACGTCCACAGATTACAAAATGCCTCAAAATGTGTTTCGGAAACTACTACTGGTCTCCCAGGAATCGATAAAAGCGTAGACAGTTTGAGACATTACTTCCATGGAGAAAAGTGCTTGTGGTGCGTGTTGTATTCAATACCGATGCAATTTCTGTGTTTCATCAACACTCTGAACGTCCACAGATTACAAAATGGCTCCAAATGTGTTTCGGAAACTACTACTGGTCTCCCAGGAATCGATAAAAGCGTAGACAGTTTGAGACATTACTCCCATGGAGAAAAGTGCTCGTGGTGCGTGTTGTATTCAATACCGATGCAATTTCTGTGTTTCATCAACACTCTGAACGTCCACAGATTACAGAATGCCTCAAAATGTGTTTAGAAAACTACTACTGGTCTCCCAGGAATCGATAAAAGCGTAGACAGTTTGAGACATTACTCCCATGGAGAAAAGTGCTCGTGGTGCGTGTTGTATTCAATACCGATGCAATTTCTGTGTTTCATCAACACTCTGAACGTCCACAGATTACAGAATGCCTCAAAATGTGTTTAGAAAACTACTACTGGTCTCCCAGGAATCGATAAAAGCGTAGACAGTTTGAGACATTACTCCCATATAGAAAAGTGCTCGTGGTGCGTGTTGTATTCAATACCGATGCAATTTCTGTGTTTCATCAACACTCTGAACGTCCACAGATTAAAGAATGCCTCCAAATGTATTTCGAAAACTACTACTGGTCTCCCAGGAATCGATAAAAGCGTAGACAGTTTGAGGCATTACTCCCATGGAGAAAAGTGGGCATGGTGCGTGTTATATTCAATCCCGATGCAATTTCTGTGTTTCATCAACACTCTGAACGTCCACAGATTACAAAATGCCTCCAAATGTGTTTCGGAAACTACTACTGGTCTCCCAGGAATCGATAAAAGCGTAGACAGTTTGAGACATTACTCCCATGGAGAAAAGTGCGCATGGTCCGTGTTATATTCAATCCTGATGCAATTTCTGTGTTTCATCAACACTCTGAACGTCCACAGATTACAAAATGCCTCCAAATGTGTTTCGGAAACTACTACTGGTCTCCCAGGAATCGATAAAAGCGTAGACAGTTTGAGACATTACTTCCATGGAGAAAAGTGCTTGTGGTGCGTGTTGTATTCAATACCGATGCAATTTCTGTGTTTCATCAACACTCTGAACGTCCACAGATTACAAAATGGCTCCAAATGTGTTTCGGAAACTACTACTGGTCTCCCAGGAATCGATAAAAGCGTAGACAGTTTGAGACATTACTCCCATGGAGAAAAGTGCTCGTGGTGCGTGTTGTATTCAATACCGATGCAATTTCTGTGTTTCATCAACACTCTGAACGTCCACAGATTACAGAATGCCTCAAAATGTGTTTAGAAAACTACTACTGGTCTCCCAGGAATCGATAAAAGCGTAGACAGTTTGAGACATTACTCCCATGGAGAAAAGTGCTCGTGGTGCGTGTTGTATTCAATACCGATGCAATTTCTGTGTTTCATCAACACTCTGAACGTCCACAGATTACAAAATGCCTCCAAATGTGTTTCGGAAACTACTACTGGTCTCCCAGGAATCGATAAAGGCGTAGACAGTTTGAGACATTACTTCCATGGAGAAAAGTGCTTGTGGTGCGTGTTGTATTCAATACCGATGCAATTTCTGTGTTTCATCAACACTCTGAACGTCCACAGATTACAAAATGGCTCCAAATGTGTTTCGGAAACTACTACTGGTCTCCCAGGAATCGATAAAAGCGTAGACAGTTTGAGACATTACTCCCATGGAGAAAAGTGCTCGTGGTGCGTGTTGTATTCAATACCGATGCAATTTCTGTGTTTCATCAACACTCTGAACGTCCACAGATTACAGAATGCCTCAAAATGTGTTTAGAAAACTACTACTGGTCTCCCAGGAATCGATAAAAGCGTAGACAGTTTGAGACATTACTCCCATGGAGAAAAGTGCTCGTGGTGCGTGTTGTATTCAATACCGATGCAATTTCTGTGTTTCATCAACACTCTGAACGTCCACAGATTACAAAATGCCTCCAAATGTGTTTCGGAAACTACTACTGGTCTCCCAGGAATCGATAAAAGCGTAGACAGTTTGAGACATTACTCCCATGGAGAAAAGTGCTTGTGGTGCGTGTTGTATTCAATACCGATGCAATTTCTGTGTTTCATCAACACTCTGAACGTCCACAGATTAAAGAATGCCTCCAAATGTATTTCGAAAACTACTACTGGTCTCCCAGGAATCGATAAAAGCGTAGACAGTTTGAGACATTACTCCCATGGAGAAAAGTGCGCATGGTCCGTGTTATATTCAATCCTGATGCAATTTCTGTGTTTCATCAACACTCTGAACGTCCACAGATTACAAAATGCCTCCAAATGTATTTCGAAAACTACTACTGGTCTCCCAGGAATCGATATAAGCGTAGACAGTTTGAGACATTACTCCCATGGAGAAAAGTGCTTGTGGTGCGTGTTGTATTCAATACCGATGCAATTTCTGTGTTTCAACAACACTCTGAACGTCCACAGATTACAAAATGCCTCCAAATGTGTTTCGGAAACTACTACTGGTCTCCCAGGAATCGATAAAAGCGTAGACAGTTTGAGACATTACTCCCATGGAGAAAAGTGCGCATGGTGCGTGTTATATTCAATCCCGATGCAATTTCTGTGTTTCATCAACACTCTGAACGTCCACAGATTACAGAATGCCTCAAAATGTGTTTAGAAAACTACTACTGGTCTCCCAGGAATCGATAAAAGCGTAGACAGTTTGAGACATTACTCCCATGGAGAAAAGTGCTCGTGGTGCGTGTTGTATTCAATACCGATGCAATTTCTGTGTTTCATCAACACTCTGAACGTCCACAGATTACAGAATGCCTCAAAATGTGTTTAGAAAACTACTACTGGTCTCCCAGGAATCGATAAAAGCGTAGACAGTTTGAGACATTACTCCCATGGAGAAAAGTGCTCGTGGTGCGTGTTGTATTCAATACCGATGCAATTTCTGTGTTTCATCAACACTCTGAACGTCCACAGATTACAGAATGCCTCAAAATGTGTTTAGAAAACTACTACTGGTCTCCGAGGAATCGATAAAAGCGTAGACAGTTTGAGACATTACTCCCATATAGAAAAGTGCTCGTGGTGCGTGTTGTATTCAATACCGATGCAATTTCTGTGTTTCATCAACACTCTGAACGTCCACAGATTAAAGAATGCCTCCAAATGTATTTCGAAAACTACTACTGGTCTCCCAGGAATCGATAAAAGCGTAGACAGTTTGAGACATTACTCCCATGGAGAAAAGTGGGCATGGTGCGTGTTATATTCAATCCCGATGCAATTTCTGTGTTTCATCAACACTCTGAACGTCCACAGATTACAAAATGCCTCCAAATGTGTTTCGGAAACTACTACTGGTCTCCCAGGAATCGATAAAAGCGTAGACAGTTTGAGACATTACTCCCATGGAGAAAAGTGCGCATGGTCCGTGTTATATTCAATCCTGATGCAATTTCTGTGTTTCATCAACACTCTGAACGTCCACAGATTACAAAATGCCTCCAAATGTGTTTCGGAAACTACTACTGGTCTCCCAGGAATCGATAAAAGCGTAGACAGTTTGAGACATTACTTCCATGGAGAAAAGTGCTTGTGGTGCGTGTTGTATTCAATACCGATGCAATTTCTGTGTTTCATCAACACTCTGAACGTCCACAGATTACAAAATGGCTCCAAATGTGTTTCGGAAACTACTACTGGTCTCCCAGGAATCGATAAAAGCGTAGACAGTTTGAGACATTACTCCCATGGAGAAAAGTGCTCGTGGTGCGTGTTGTATTCAATACCGATGCAATTTCTGTGTTTCATCAACACTCTGAACGTCCACAGATTACAGAATGCCTCAAAATGTGTTTAGAAAACTACTACTGGTCTCCCAGGAATCGATAAAAGCGTAGACAGTTTGAGACATTACTCCCATGGAGAAAAGTGCTTGTGGTGCGTGTTGTATTCAATACCGATGCAATTTCTGTGTTTCATCAACACTCTGAACGTCCACAGATTACAAAATGCCTCCAAATGTGTTTCGGAAACTACTACTGGTCTCCCAGGAATCGATAAAAGCGTAGACAGTTTGAGACATTACTCCCATGGAGAAAAGTGCGCATGGTGCGTGTTATATTCAATCCCGATGCAATTTCTGTGTTTCATCAACACTCTGAACGTCCACAGATTACAGAATGCCTCAAAATGTGTTTAGAAAACTACTACTGGTCTCCCAGGAATCGATAAAAGCGTAGACAGTTTGAGACATTACTCCCATGGAGAAAAGTGCTCGTGGTGCGTGTTGTATTCAATACCGATGCAATTTCTGTGTTTCATCAACACTCTGAACGTCCACAGATTACAGAATGCCTCAAAATGTGTTTCTAAAACTACTACTGGTCTCCCAGGAATCGATAAAAGAGTAGACAGTTTGAGACATTACTCACATGGAGAAAAGTGGGCATGGTGCGTGTTATATTCAATCCCGATGCAATTTCTGTGTTTCATCAACACTCTGAACGTCCACAGATTACAAAATGCCTCCAAATGTGTTTCGGAAACTACTACTGGTCTCCCAGGAATCGATAAAAACGTAGACAGTTTGAGACATTACTCCCATGGAGAAAAGTGCTCGTGGTGCGTGTTGTATTCAATACCGATGCAATTTCTGTGTTTCATCAACACTCTGAACGTCCACAGATTAAAGAATGCCTCCAAATGTATTTCGAAAACTACTACTGGTCTCCCAGGAATCGATAAAAGCGTAGACAGTTTGAGACATTACTCCCATGGAGAAAAGTGGGCATGGTGCGTGTTATATTCAATCCTGATGCAATTTCTGTGTTTCATCAACACTCTGAACGTCCACAGATTACAAAATGCCTCCAAATGTGTTTCGGAAACTACTACTGGTCTCCCAGGAATCGATAAAAGCGTAGACAGTTTGAGACATTACTCCCATGGAGAAAAGTGCGCATGGTCCGTGTTATATTCAATCCTGATGCAATTTCTGTGTTTCATCAACACTCTGAACGTCCACAGATTACAAAATGCCTCCAAATGTGTTTCGGAAACTACTACTGGTCTCCCAGGAATCGATAAAAGCGTAGACAGTTTGAGACATTACTCCCATGGAGAAAAGTGCGCATGGTGCGTGTTATATTCAATCCCGATGCAATTTCTGTGTTTCATCAACACTCTGAACGTCCACAGATCACAGAATGCCTCAAAATGTGTTTAGAAAACTACTACTGGTCTCCCAGGAATCGATAAAAGCGTAGACAGTTTGAGACATTACTCCCATGGAGAAAAGTGCTCGTGGTGCGTGTTGTATTCAATACCGATGCAATTTCTGTGTTTCATCAACACTCTGAACGTCCACAGATTACAGAATGCCTCAAAATGTGTTTCTAAAACTACTACTGGTCTCCCAGGAATCGATAAAAGCGTAGACAGTTTGAGACATTACTCACATGGAGAAAAGTGGGCATGGTGCGTGTTATATTCAATCCCGATGCAATTTCTGTGTTTCATCAACACTCTGAACGTCCACAGATTACAAAATGCCTCCAAATGTGTTTCGGAAACTACTACTGGTCTCCCAGGAATCGATAAAAACGTAGACAGTTTGAGACATTACTCCCATGGAGAAAAGTGCTCGTGGTGCGTGTTGTATTCAATACCGATGCAATTTCTGTGTTTCATCAACACTCTGAACGTCCACAGATTAAAGAATGCCTCCAAATGTATTTCGAAAACTACTACTGGTCTCCCAGGAATCGATAAAAGCGTAGACAGTTTGAGACATTACTCCCATGGAGAAAAGTGGGCATGGTGCGTGTTATATTCAATCCTGATGCAATTTCTGTGTTTCATCAACACTCTGAACGTCCACAGATTACAAAATGCCTCCAAATGTGTTTCGGAAACTACTACTGGTCTCCCAGGAATCGATAAAAGCGTAGACAGTTTGAGACATTACTCCCATGGAGAAAAGTGCGCATGGTCCGTGTTATATTCAATCCTGATGCAATTTCTGTGTTTCATCAACACTCTGAACGTCCACAGATTACAAAATGCCTCCAAATGTGTTTCGGAAACTACTACTGGTCTCCCTGGAATCGATAAAAGCGTAGACAGTTTTAGACATTACTCACATGGAGAAAAGTGCTTGTGGTGCGTGTTGTATTCAATACCGATGCAATTTCTGTGTTTCATCAACACTCTGAACGTCCACAGATTAAAGAATGCCTCCAAATGTATTTCGAAAACTACTACTGGTCTCCCAGGAATCGATAAAAGCGTAGACAGTTTGAGACATTACTCCCATGGAGAAAAGTGGGCATGGTGCGTGTTATATTCAATCCCGATGCAATTTCTGTGTTTCATCAACACTCTGAACGTCCACAGATTACAAAATGCCTCCAAATGTGTTTCGGAAACTACTACTGGTCTCCCAGGAATCGATAAAAGCGTAGACAGTTTGAGACATTACTCCCATGGAGAAAAGTGCGCATGGTCCGTGTTATATTCAATCCTGATGCAATTTCTGTGTTTCATCATCACTCTGAACGTCCACAGATTACAAAATGCCTCCAAATGTGTTTCGGAAACTACTACTGGTCTCCCAGGAATCGATAAAAGCGTAGACAGTTTGAGACATTACTCCCATGGAGAAAAGTGCTTGTGGTGCGTGTTGTATTCAATACCGATGCAATTTCTGTGTTTCATCAACACTCTGAACGTCCACAGATTACAAAATGGCTCCAAATGTGTTTCGGAAACTACTACTGGTCTCCCAGGAATCGATAAAAGCGTAGACAGTTTGAGACATTACTCCCATGGAGAAAAGTGCTCGTGGTGCGTGTTGTATTCAATACCGATGCAATTTCTGTGTTTCATCAACACTCTGAACGTCCACAGATTACAGAATGCCTCAAAATGTGTTTAGAAAACTACTACTGGTCTCCCAGGAATCGATAAAAGCGTAGACAGTTTGAGACATTACTCCCATGGAGAAAAGTGCTCGTGGTGCGTGTTGTATTCAATACCGATGCAATTTCTGTGTTTCATCAACACTCTGAACGTCCACAGATTACAGAATGCCTCAAAATGTGTTTAGAAAACTACTACTGGTCTCCCAGGAATCGATAAAAGCGTAGACAGTTTGAGACATTACTCCCATATAGAAAAGTGCTCGTGGTGCGTGTTGTATTCAATACCGATGCAATTTCTGTGTTTCATCAACACTCTGAACGTCCACAGATTAAAGAATGCCTCCAAATGTATTTCGAAAACTACTACTGGTCTCCCAGGAATCGATAAAAGCGTAGACAGTTTGAGACATTACTCCCATGGAGAAAAGTGGGCATGGTGCGTGTTATATTCAATCCCGATGCAATTTCTGTGTTTCATCAACACTCTGAACGTCCACAGATTACAAAATGCCTCCAAATGTGTTTCGGAAACTACTACTGGTCTCCCAGGAATCGATAAAAGCGTAGACAGTTTGAGACATTACTCCCATGGAGAAAAGTGCGCATGGTCCGTGTTATATTCAATCCTGATGCAATTTCTGTGTTTCATCAACACTCTGAACGTCCACAGATTACAAAATGCCTCCAAATGTGTTTCGGAAACTACTACTGGTCTCCCAGGAATCGATAAAAGCGTAGACAGTTTGAGACATTACTCCCATGGAGAAAAGTGCTTGTGGTGCGTGTTGTATTCAATACCGATGCAATTTCTGTGTTTCATCAACACTCTGAAGGTCCACAGATTACAAAATGCCTCCAAATGTGTTTCGGAAACTACTACTGGTCTCCCAGGAATCGATAAAAGCGTAGACAGTTAGAGACATTACTCCCATGGAGAAAAGTGCTCGTGGTGCGTGTTGTATTCAATACCGATGCAATTTCTGTGTTTCATCAACACTCTGAACGTCCACAGATTACAGAATGCCTCAAAATGTGTTTAGAAAACTACTACTGGTATCCCAGGAATCGATAGGAGCGTAGACAGTTTGAGACATTACTCCCATGGAGAAAAGTGCGCATGGTCCGTGTTATATTCAATCCTGATGCAATTTCTGTGTTTCATCAACACTCTGAACGTCCACAGATTACAAAATGCCTCCAAATGTGTTTCGGAAACTACTACTGGTCTCCCAGGAATCGATAAAAGCGTAGACAGTTTGAGACATTACTCCCATGGAGAAAAGTGCTTGTGGTGCGTGTTGTATTCAATACCGATGCAATTTCTGTGTTTCATCAACACTCTGAAGGTCCACAGATTACAAAATGCCTCCAAATGTGTTTCGGAAACTACTACTGGTCTCCCAGGAATCGATAAAAGCGTAGACAGTTTGAGACATTACTCCCATGGAGAAAAGTGCTCGTGGTGCGTGTTGTATTCAATACCGATGCAATTTCTGTGTTTCATCAACACTCTGAACGTCCACAGATTACAGAATGCCTCAAAATGTGTTTAGAAAACTACTACTGGTCTCCCAGGAATCGATAGGAGCGTAGACAGTTTGAGACATTACTCCCATGGAGAAAAGTGCTCGTGGTGCGTGTTGTATTCAATACCGATGCAATTTCTGTGTTTCATCAACACTCTGAACGTCCACAGATTACAGAATGCTTCCAATTGCGTTTCGAAAACTACTACTGGTCTCCCAGGAATCGATAAAAGCGTAGACAGTTTGAGACATTACTCCCATGGAGAAAAGTGCTCGTGGTGCGTGTTGTATTCAATACCGATGCAATTTCTGTGTTTCATCAACACTCTGAACGTCCACAGATTACAAAATGGCTCCCAATGTGTTTCGGAAACTACTACTGGTCTCCCAGGAATCGATAAAAGCGTAGACAGTTTGAGACATTACTCCCATGGAGAAAAGTGCTCGTGGTGCGTGTTGTATTCAATACCGATGCAATTTCTGTGTTTCATCAACACTCTGAACGTCCACAGATTACAGAATGCCTCAAAATGTGTTTAGAAAACTACTACTGGTCTCCCAGGAATCGATAAAAGCGTAGACAGTTTGAGACATTACTCCCATATAGAAAAGTGCTCGTGGTGCGTGTTGTATTCAATACCGATGCAATTTCTGTGTTTCATCAACACTCTGAACGTCCACAGATTAAAGAATGCCTCCAAATGTATTTCGAAAACTACTACTGGTCTCCCAGGAATCGATAAAAGCGTAGACAGTTTGAGACATTACTCCCATGGAGAAAAGTGGGCATGGTGCGTGTTATATTCAATCCCGATGCAATTTCTGTGTTTCATCAACACTCTGAACGTCCACAGATTACAAAATGCCTCCAAATGTGTTTCGGAAACTACTACTGGTCTCCCAGGAATCGATAAAAGCGTAGACAGTTTGAGACATTACTCCCATGGAGAAAAGTGCGCATGGTCCGTGTTATATTCAATCCTGATGCAATTTCTGTGTTTCATCAACACTCTGAACGTCCACAGATTACAAAATGCCTCCAAATGTGTTTCGGAAACTACTACTGGTCTCCCAGGAATCGATAAAAGCGTAGACAGTTTGAGACATTACTCCCATGGAGAAAAGTGCTTGTGGTGCGTGTTGTATTCAATACCGATGCAATTTCTGTGTTTCATCAACACTCTGAAGGTCCACAGATTACAAAATGCCTCCAAATGTGTTTCGGAAACTACTACTGGTCTCCCAGGAATCGATAAAAGCGTAGACAGTTTGAGACATTACTCCCATGGAGAAAAGTGCTCGTGGTGCGTGTTGTATTCAATACCGATGCAATTTCTGTGTTTCATCAACACTCTGAACGTCCACAGATTACAGAATGCCTCAAAATGTGTTTAGAAAACTACTACTGGTATCCCAGGAATCGATAGGAGCGTAGACAGTTTGAGACATTACTCCCATGGAGAAAAGTGCTCGTGGTGCGTGTTGTATTCAATACCGATGCAATTTCTGTGTTTCATCAACACTCTGAACGTCCACAGATTACAGAATGCTTCCAATTGCGTTTCGAAAACTACTACTGGTCTCCCAGGAATCGATAAAAGCGTAGACAGTTTGAGACATTACTCCCATGGAGAAAAGTGCTCGTGTTGCGTGTTGTATTCAATACCGATGCAATTTCTGTGTTTCATCAACACTCTGAACGTCCACAGATTACAGAATGCCTCAAAATGTGTTTAGAAAACTACTACTGGTATCCCAGGAATCGATAGGAGCGTAGACAGTTTGAGACATTACTCCCATGGAGAAAAGTGCTCGTGGTGCGTGTTGTATTCAATACCGATGCAATTTCTGTGTTTCATCAACACTCTGAACGTCCACAGATTACAGAATGCTTCCAATTGCGTTTCGAAAACTACTACTGGTCTCCCAGGAATCGATAAAAGCGTAGACAGTTTGAGACATTACTCCCATGGAGAAAAGTGCTCGTGGTGCGTGTTGTATTCAATACCGATGCAATTTCTGTGTTTCATCAACACTCTGAACGTCCACAGATTACAAAATGGCTCCCAATGTGTTTCGGAAACTACTACTGGTCTCCCAGGAATCGATAAAAGCGTAGACAGTTTGAGACATTACTCCCATGGAGAAAAGTGCTCGTGGTGCGTGTTGTATTCAATACCGATGCAATTTCTGTGTTTCATCAACACTCTGAACGTCCACAGATTACAGAATGCCTCAAAATGTGTTTAGAAAACTACTACTGGTCTCCCAGGAATCGATAAAAGCGTAGACAGTTTGAGACATTACTCCCATATAGAAAAGTGCTCGTGGTGCGTGTTGTATTCAATACCGATGCAATTTCTGTGTTTCATCAACACTCTGAACGTCCACAGATTAAAGAATGCCTCCAAATGTATTTCGAAAACTACTACTGGTCTCCCAGGAATCGATAAAAGCGTAGACAGTTTGAGACATTACTCCCATGGAGAAAAGTGGGCATGGTGCGTGTTATATTCAATCCCGATGCAATTTCTGTGTTTCATCAACACTCTGAACGTCCACAGATTACAAAATGCCTCCAAATGTGTTTCGGAAACTACTACTGGTCTCCCAGGAATCGATAAAAGCGTAGACAGTTTGAGACATTACTCCCATGGAGAAAAGTGCGCATGGTCCGTGTTATATTCAATCCTGATGCAATTTCTGTGTTTCATCAACACTCTGAACGTCCACAGATTACAAAATGCCTCCAAATGTGTTTCGGAAACTACTACTGGTCTCCCAGGAATCGATAAAAGCGTAGACAGTTTGAGACATTACTCCCATGGAGAAAAGTGCTTGTGGTGCGTGTTGTATTCAATACCGATGCAATTTCTGTGTTTCATCAACACTCTGAAGGTCCACAGATTACAAAATGCCTCCAAATGTGTTTCGGAAACTACTACTGGTCTCCCAGGAATCGATAAAAGCGTAGACAGTTTGAGACATTACTCCCATGGAGAAAAGTGCTCGTGGTGCGTGTTGTATTCAATACCGATGCAATTTCTGTGTTTCATCAACACTCTGAACGTCCACAGATTACAGAATGCCTCAAAATGTGTTTAGAAAACTACTACTGGTATCCCAGGAATCGATAGGAGCGTAGACAGTTTGAGACATTACTCCCATGGAGAAAAGTGCTCGTGGTGCGTGTTGTATTCAATACCGATGCAATTTCTGTGTTTCATCAACACTCTGAACGTCCACAGATTACAGAATGCTTCCAATTGCGTTTCGAAAACTACTACTGGTCTCCCAGGAATCGATAAAAGCGTAGACAGTTTGAGACATTACTCCCATGGAGAAAAGTGCTCGTGGTGCGTGTTGTATTCAATACCGATGCAATTTCTGTGTTTCATCAACACTCTGAACGTCCACAGATTACAGAATGCCTCAAAATGTGTTTAGAAAACTACTACTGGTATCCCAGGAATCGATAGGAGCGTAGACAGTTTGAGACATTACTCCCATGGAGAAAAGTGCTCGTGGTGCGTGTTGTATTCAATACCGATGCAATTTCTGTGTTTCATCAACACTCTGAACGTCCACAGATTAAAGAATGCCTCCAAATGTATTTCGAAAACTACTACTGGTCTCCCAGGAATCGATAAAAGCGTAGACAGTTTGAGACATTACTCCCATGGAGAAAAGTGGGCATGGTGCGTGTTATATTCAATCCCGATGCAATTTCTGTGTTTCATCAACACTCTGAACGTCCACAGATTAAAGAATGCCTCCAAATGTATTTCGAAAACTACTACTGGTCTCCCAGGAATCGATAAAAGCGTAGACAGTTTGAGACATTACTCCCATGGAGAAAAGTGGGCATGGTGCGTGTTATATTCAATCCCGATGCAATTTCTGTGTTTCATCAACACTCTGAACGTCCACAGATTACAAAATGCCTCCAAATGTGTTTCGGAAACTACTACTGGTCTCCCAGGAATCGATAAAACCGTAGACAGTTTGAGACATTACTCCCATGGAGAAAAGTGCGCATGGTCTGTGTTATATTCAATCCTGATGCAATTTCTGTGTTTCATCAACACTCTGAAAGTCCACAGATTACATAATGCCTCCAAATGTGTTTCGGAAACTACTACTGGTCTCCCAGGAATCGATAAAAGCGTAGACAGTTTGAGACATTACTCCCATGGAGAAAAGTGCTTGTGGTGCGTGTTGTATTCAATACCGATGCAATTTCTGTGTTTCATCAACACTCTGAACGTCCACAGATTACAAAATGCCTCCAAATGTGTTTCGGAAACTACTACTGGTCTCCCAGGAATCGATAAAAGCGTAGACAGTTTGAGACATTACTCCCATGGAGAAAAGTGCTCGTGGTGCGTGTTGTATTCAATACCGATGCAATTTCTGTGTTTCATCAACACTCTGAACGTCTACAGATTACAAAATGCCTCCAAATGTGTTTCGGAAGCTACTACTGGTCTCCCAGGAATCGATAAAAGCGTAGACAGTTTGAGACATTACTCCCATGGAGAAAAGTGCGCATGGTGCGTGTTATATTCAATCCTGATGCAATTTCTGTGTTTCATCAACACTCTGAACGTCCACAGATTACAGAATGCCTCAAAATGTGTTTCGAAAACTACTACTGGTCTCCCAGGAATCGATAAAAGCGTAGACAGTTTGAGACATTACTCCCATGGAGAAAAGTGGGCATGATGCGTGTTATATTCAATCCCGATGCATATTCTGTGTTTCATCAACACTCTGAACGTCCACAGATTACAAAGTGCCTCCAAATGTGTTTCGGAAACTACTACTGGTCTCCCAGGAATCGATAAAAGCGTAGACAGTTTGAGACATTACTCCCATGGAGAAAAGTGCTCGTGGTGCGTGTTGTATTCAATACCGATGCAATTTCTGTGTTTCATCAACACTCTGAACGTCCACAGATTACAGAATGCCTCAAAATGTGTTTAGAAAACTACTACTGGTCTCCCAGGAATCGATAAAAGCGTAGACAGTTTGAGACATTACTCCCATGGAGAAAAGTGCTCGTGGTGCGTGTTGTATTCAATACCGATGCAATTTCTGTGTTTCATCAACACTCTGAACGTCTACAGATTACAAAAGGCCTCCAAATGTGTTTCGGAAACTACTACTGGTCTCCCAGGAATCGATAAAAGCGTAGACAGTTTGAGACATTACTCCCATGGAGAAAAGTGCGCATGGTGCGTGTTATATTCAATCCCGATGCAATTTCTGTGTTTCATCAACACTCTGAACGTCCACAGATTACAGAATGCCTCAAAATGTGTTTAGAAATCTACTACTGGTCTCCCAGGAATCGATAAAAGCGTAGACAGTTTGAGACATTACTCCCATGGAGAAAAGTGCTCGTGGTGCGTGTTGTATTCAATACCGATGCAATATCTGTGTTTCATCAACACTCTGAACGTCCACAGATTAAAGAATGCCTCCAAATGTATTTCGAAAACTACTACTGGTCTCCCAGGAATCGATAAAAGCGTAGACAGTTTGAGACATTACTCCCATGGAGAAAAGTGGGCATGGTGCGTGTTATATTCAATCCCGATGCAATTTCTGTGTTTCATCAACACTCTGAACGTCCACAGATTACAAAATGCCTCCAAATGTGTTTCGGAAACTACTACTGGTCTCCCAGGAATCGATAAAAGCGTAGACAGTTTGAGACATTACTCCCATGGAGAAAAGTGCGCATGGTCCGTGTTATATTCAATCCTGATGCAATTTCTGTGTTTCATCAACACTCTGAACGTCCACAGATTACAAAATGCCTCCAAATGTGTTTCGGAAACTACTACTGGTCTCCCAGGAATCGATAAAAGCGTAGACAGTTTGAGACATTACTCCCATGGAGAAAAGTGCTCGTGGTGCGTGTTGTATTCAATACCGATGCAATTTCTGTGTTTCATCAACACTCTGAACGTCCACAGATTACAAAATGCCTCCAAATGTGTTTCGGAAACTACTACTGGTCTCCCAGGAATCGATAAAAGCGTAGACAGTTTGAGACATTACTCCCATGGAGAAAAGTGCTCGTGGTGCGTGTTGTATTCAATACCGATGCAATTTCTGTGTTTCATCAACACTCTGAACGTCTACAGATTACAAAATGCCTCCAAATGTGTTTCGGAAACTACTACTGGTCTCCCAGGAATCGATAAAAGCGTAGACAGTTTGAGACATTACTCCCATGGAGAAAAGTGCGCATGGTGCGTGTTATATTCAATCCCGATGCAATTTCTGTGTTTCATCAACACTCTGAACGACCACAGATTACAGAATGCCTCAAAATGTGTTTAGAAAACTATTACTGGTCTCCCAGGAATCGATAAAAGCGTAGACAGTTTGAGACATTACTCCCATGGAGAAAAGTGCTCGTGGTGCGTGTTGTATTCAATACCGATGCAATTTCTGTGTTTCATCAACACTCTGAACGTCCACAGATTACAGAATGCCTCAAAATGTGTTTCGAAAACTACTACTGGTCTCCCAGGAATCGATAAAAGCGTAGACAGTTTGAGACATTACTCCCATGGAGAAAAGTGGGCACGGTTCGTGTTATATTCAATCCTGATGCAATTTCTGTGTTTCATCAACACTCTGAACGTCCACAGATTACAAAATGCCTCCAAATGTGTTTCGGAAACTACTACTGGTCTCTCAGGAATCGGTAAAAGCGTAGACAGTTTGAGACATTACTCCCATGGAGAAAAGTGCTCGTGGTGCGTGTTGTATTCAATACCGATGCAATTTCTGTGTTTCATCAACACTCTGAACGTCCACAGATTAAAGAATGCCTCCAAATGTATTTCGAAAACTACTACTGGTCTCCCAGGAATCGATAAAAGCGTAGACAGTTTGAGACATTACTCCCATGGAGAAAAGTGGGCATGGTGCGTGTTATATTCAATCCCGATGCAATTTCTGTGTTTCATCAACACTCTGAACGTCCACAGATTACAAAATGCCTCCAAATGTTTCGGAAACTACTACTGGTCTCCCAGGAATCGATAAAAGCGTAGACAGTTTGAGACATTACTCCCATGGAGAAAAGTGCTCATGGTGCGTGTTATATTCAATCCCGATGCAATTTCTGTGTTTCATCAACACTCTGAACGTCCACAGATTACAGAATGCCTCAAAATGTGTTTCGAAAACTACTACTGGTCTCCCAGGTATCGATAAAAGCGTAGACAGTTTGAGACATTACTCCCATGGAGAAAAGTGCGCATGGTGCGTGTTATATTCAATCCCGATGCAATTTCTGTGTTTCATCAGCACTCTGAACGTCCACAGATTACAGAATGCGTCCAAAAGTATTTCGAAAACTACTACTGGTCTCCCAGGAATCGATAAAAGCGTAGACAGTTTGAGACATTACTCCCATGGAGAAAAGTGCGCATGGTCCGTGTTGTATTCAATCCCGATGCAATTTCTGTGTTTCATCAACACTCTGAACGTCCACAGATTACAGAATGCTTCCAGATGTGTTTCGAAAACTACTACTGGTCTCCCAGGAATCGATAAAAGCGTAGACAGTTTGAGACATTACTCCCATGGAGAAAAGTGCGCATGGTCCGTGTTGTATTCAATCCCGATGCAATTTCTGTGTTTCATCAACACTCTGAACGTCCACAGATTACAGAATGCTTCCAGATGTGTTTCGAAAACTACTACTGGTCTCCCAGGAATCGATAAAAGCGTAGACAGTTTGAGACATTACTCCCATGGAGAAAAGTGCGCATGGTCCGTGTTGTATTCAATCCCGATGCAATATCTGTGTTTCATCAACACTCTGAACGTCCACAGATTACAGAATGCTTCCAGATGTGTTACGAAAACTACTACTGGTCTCCCAGGAATCGATAAAAGCGTAGACAGTTTGAGACATTACTCCCATGGAGAAAAGTGCGCATGGTCCGTGTTGTATTCAATCCCGATGCAATTTCTGTGTTTCATCAACACTCTGAACGTCCACAGATTACAGAATGCTTCCAGATGTGTTTCGAAAACTACTACTGGTCTCCCAGGAATCGATAAAAGCGTAGACAGTTTGAGACATTACTCCCATGGAGAAAAGTGCGCATGGTCCGTGTTGTATTCAATCCCGATGCAATTTCTGTGTTTCATCAACACTCTGAACGTCCACAGATTACAGAATGCTTCCAGATGTGCTTCGAAAACTACTACTGGTCTCCCAGGAATCGATAAAAGCGTAGACAGTTTGAGACATTACTCCCATGGAGAAAAGTGCGCATGGTCCGTGTTGTATTCAATCCCGATGCAATTTCTGTGTTTCATCAACACTCTGAACGTCCACAGATTACAGAATGCTTCCAGATGTGCTTCGAAAACTACTACTGGTCTCCCCGGAATCGATAAAAGCGTAGACAGTTTGAGACATTACTCCCATGGAGAAAAGTGCGCATGGTGCGTGTTATATTCAATCCCGATGCAATTTCTGTGTTTCATCAACACTCTGAACATCCACAGATTACAGAATGCCTCAAAATGTGTTTCGAAAACTACTACTGGTCTCCCAGGAATCGATAAAGGCGTAGACAGTTTGAGACATTACTCCCATGGAGAAAAGTGCGCATGGTGCGTGTTGTATTCAATCCCGATGCAATTTCTGTGTTTCATCAACACTCTGAACGTCCACAGATTACAGAATGCCTCCAAATGTATTTCGAAAACTACTACTGGTCTCCCAGGAATCGATAAAAGCGTAGACAGTTTGAGACATTACTCCCATGGAGAAAAGTGCGCATGGTGCGTGTTATATTCAATCCCGATGCAATTTCTGTGTTTCATCAACACTCTGAACGTCCACAGATTACAGAATGCCACAAAATGTGTTTCGAAAACTACTACTGGTCTCCCAGGAATCGATAAAGGCGTAGACAGTTTGAGACATTACTTCCATGGAGAAAAGTGCGCATGGTGCGTGTTGTATTCAATCACGATGCAATTTCTGTGTTTCATCAACACTCTGAACGTCCACAGATTACAGAATGCTTCCAGATGTGCTTCGAAAACTACTACTGGTCTCCCAGGAATCGATAAAAGCGTAGACAGTTTGAGACATTACTCCCATGGAGAAAAGTGCGCATGGTGCGTGTTATATTCAATCCCGATGCAATTTCTGTGTTTCATCAACACTCTGAACGTCCACAGATTACAGAATGCGTCCAAAAGTATTTCGAAAACTACTACTGGTCTCCCAGGAATCGATAAAAGCGTAGACAGTTTGAGACATTACTCCCATGGAGAAAAGTGCGCATGGTCCGTGTTGTATTCAATCCCGATGCAATTTCTGTGTTTCATCAACACACTGAACGTCCACAGATTACAGAATGCTTCCAGATGTGCTTCGAAGACTACTACTGGTCTCCCAGGAATCGATAAAAGCGTAGACAGTTTCAGACATTACTCCCATGGAGAAAAGCGCGCATGGTCCGTGTTGTATTCAATCCCGATGCAATTTCTGTGTTTCATCAACACTCTGAACGTCCACAGATTACAGAATGCTTCCAGATGTGTTTCGAAAACTACTACTGGTCTCCCAGGAATCGATAAAAGCGTAGACAGTTTGAGACATTACTCCCATGGAGAAAAGTGCGCATGTTCCGTGTTGTATTCAATCCCGATGCAATTTCTGTGTTTCATCAACACTCTGAACGTCCACAGATTACAGAATGCTTCCAGATGTGCTTCGAAAACTACTACTGGTCTCCCAGGAATCGATAAAAGCGTAGACAGTTTTAGACATTACTCCCATGGAGAAAAGTGCGCATGGTCCGTGTTGTATTCAATCCCGATGCAATTTCTGTGTTTCATCAACACTCTGAACGTCCACAGATTACAGAATGCTTCCAGATGTGCTTCGAAAACTACTACTGGTCTCCCAGGAATCGATAAAAGCGTAGACAGTTTGAGACATTACTCCCATGGAGAAAAGTGCGCATGGTGCGTGTTATATTCAATCCCGATGCAATTTCTGTGTTTCATCAACACTCTGAACATCCACAGATTACAGAATGCCTCAAAATGTGTTTCGAAAACTACTACTGGTCTCCCAGGAATCGATAAAGGCGTAGACAGTTTGAGACATTACTCCCATGGAGAAAAGTGCGCATGGTGCGTGTTGTATTCAATCCCGATGCAATTTCTGTGTTTCATCAACACTCTGAACGTCCACAGATTACAGAATGCCTCCAAATGTATTTCGAAAACTACTACTGGTCTCCCAGGAATCGATAAAAGCGTAGACAGTTTGAGACATTACTCCCATGGAGAAAAGTGCGCATGGTGCGTGTTATATTCAATCCCGATTCAATTTCTGTGTTTCATCAACACTCTGAACGTCCACAGATTACAGAATGCCACAAAATGTGTTTCGAAAACTACTACTGGTCTCCCAGGAATCGATAAAGACGTAGACAGTTTGAGACATTACTTCCATGGAGAAAAGTGCGCATGGTGCGTGTTGTATTCAATCCCGATGCAATTTCTGTGTTACATCAACACTCTGAACGTCCACAGATTACAGAATGCCTCAAAATGTGTTTCGAAAACTACTACTGGTCTCCCAGGAATCGATAAAAGCGTAGACAGTTTGAGACATTACTCCCATGGAGAAAAGTGCGCATGGTGCGTGTTATATTCAATCCCGATGCAATTTCTGTGTTTCATCAACACTCTGAACGTCCACAGATTACAGAATGCTTCCAGATGTGCTTCGAAAGCTACTACTGGTCTCCCAGGAATCGATAAAAGCGTAGACAGATTGAGACATTACTCCCATGGAGAAAAGTGCGCATGGTCCGTGTTGTATTCAATCCCGATGCAATTTCTGTGTTTCATCAACACTCTGAACGTCCACAGATTACAGAATGCTTCCAGATGTGCTTCGAAAACTACTACTGGTCTCCCAGGAATCGATAAAAGCGTAGACAGTTTCAGACATTACTCCCATGGAGAAAAGTGCGCATGGTGCGTGTTATATTCAATCCCGATGCAATTTCTGTGTTTCATCAACACTCTGAACGTCCACAGATTACAGAATGCTTCCAGATGTGCTTCGAAAACCACTACTGGTCTCCCAGGAATCGATAAAAGCGTAGACAGTTTGAGACAAAACTCACATGGAGAAAATGCTCGTGGTGCGTGTTGTATTCAATACCGATGCAATTTCTGTGTTTCATCAACACTCTGAACGTCCACAGATTACAAAATGCCTCCAAATGTGTTTCGGAAACTACTACTGGTCTCCCAGGAATCGATAAAAGCGTAGACAGTTTGAGACATTACTACCATGGAGAAAAGTGCTTGTGGTGCGTGTTGTATTCAATACCGATGCAATTTCTGTGTTTCATCAACACTCTGAACGTCCACAGATTACAAATTGGCTCCAAATGTGTTTCGGAAACTACTACTGGTCTCCCAGGAATCGATAAAAGCGTAGACAGTTTGAGACATTACTCCCATGGAGAAAAGTGCTCGTGGTACGTGTTGTATTCAATACCGATGCAATTTCTGTGTTTCATCAACACTCTGAACGTCCACAGATTACAGAATGCCTCAAAATGTGTTTAGAAAACTACTACTGGTCTCCCAGGAATCGATAAAAGCGTAGACAGTTTGAGACATTACTCCCATGGAGAAAAGTGCTCGTGGTGCGTGTTGTATTCAATACCGATGCAATTTCTGTGTTTCATCAAGACTCTGAACGTCTACAGATTACAAAATGCCTCCAAATGTGTTTCGAAAACTACTACTGGTCTCCCAGGAATCGATAAAAGCGTAGAAAGTTTGAGACATTACTCCCATGGATAAAAGTGCTCGTGGAGCGTGTTGTATTCAATACCGATGCAATTTCTGTGTTTCATCAACACTCTGAACGTCCACAGATTACAGAATGCCTCAAAATGTGTTTAGAAAACTACTACTGGTCTCCCAGGAATCGATAAAAGCGTAGACAGTTTGAGACATTACTCCCATGGAGAAAAGTGCTCGTGTTGCGTGTTGTATTCAATAAAGATGCAATTTCTGTGTTTCATCAACACTCTGAACGTCTACAGATTACAAAATGCCTCCAAATGTGTTTCGGAAACTACTACTGGTCTCCCAGGAATCGATAAAAGCGTAGACAGTTTGAGACATTACTCCCATGGAGAAAAGTGCGCATGGTGCGTGTTATATTCAATCCCGATGCAATTTCTGTGTTTCATCAACACTCTGAACGTCCACAGATTACAGAATGCCTCAAAATGTGTTTAGAAAACTACTACTGGTCTCCCAGGAATCGATAAAAGCGTACACAGTTTGAGACATTACTCCCATGGAGAAAAGTGCTCGTGGTGCGTGTTGTATTCAATACCGATGCAATTTCTGTGTTTCATCAACACTCTGAACGTCCACAGATTACAGAATGCCTCAAAATGTGTTTCGAAAACTACTACTGGTCTCCCAGGAATCGATAAAAGCGTAGACAGTTTGAGACATTACTCCCATGGAGAAAAGTGGGCATGGTGCGTGTTATATTCAATCCCGATGCAATTTCTGTGTTTCATCAACACTCTGAACGTCCACAGATTACAGAATGCTTCCAGATGTGCTTCGAAAACTACTACTGGTCTCCCAGGAATCGATAAAAGCGTAGACAGTTTGAGACATTACTCCCATGGAGAAAAGTGCGCATGGTGCGTGTTGTATTCAATCCCGATGCAATTTCTGTGTTTCATCAACACTCTGAAAGTCCACAGATTACAAAATGCCTCAAAATGTGTTTCGAAAACTACTAATGGTCTCCCAGGAATCGATAAAGGCGTAGACAGTTTGAGACATTACTCCCATGGAGAAAAGTGCGCATGGTGCGTGTTGTATTCAATCCCGATGCAATTTCTGTGTTTCATCAACACTCTTAACGTCCACAGATTACAGAATGCCTCAAAATGTGTTTCGAAAACTACTACTGGTCTCCCAGGAATCGATAAAGGCGTAGACAGTTTGAGACATTACTCCCATGGAGAAAAGTGCGCATGGTGCGTGTTGTATTCAATCCCGATGCAATTTCTGTGTTTCATCAACACTCTGAACGTCCACAGATTAAAGAATGCTTCCAGATGTGCTTCGAAAACTACTACTGGTCTCCCAGGAATCGATAAAAGCGTAGACAGTTTGAGACATTACTCCCATGGAGAAAAGTGCGCATGGTCCGTGTTGTATTCAATCCCGATGCAATTTCTGTGTTTCATCAACACTCTGAACGTCCACAGATTACAAAATGCCTCCAAATGTATTTCGAGAACTACTACTGGTCTCCCAGGAATCGATAAAAGCGTAGACAGTTTGAGACATTACTCCCATGGAGAAAAGTGCGCATGGTCCGTGTTGTATTCAATCCCGATGCAATTTCTGTGTTTCATCAACACTCTGAACGTCCACAGATTACAGAATGCCTCCAAATGTATTTCGAAAACTACTACTGGTCTCCCCGGAATCGATAAAAGCGTAGACAGTTTGAGACATTACTCCCATGGAGAGAAGTGCTCATGGTGCGTGTGATATTCAATCCCGATGCAATTTCTGTGTTTCATCAACACTCTGAACGTCCACAGATTACAAAATGCCTCAAAATGTGTTTCGAAAACTACTAATGGTCTCCCAGGAATCGATAAAGGCGAAGACAGTTTGAGACATTACTCCCATGGAGAAAAGTGCGCATGGTGCGTGTTGTATTCAATCCCGATGCAATTTCTGTGTTTCATCAACACTCTGGTGAACGTCCACAGATTACAGAATGCTTCCAGATGTGCTTCGAAAACTACTACTGGTCTCCCAGGAATCGATAAAAGCGTAGACAGTTTGAGACATTACTCCCATGGAGAAAAGTGCGCATGGTCCGTGTTGTATTCAATCCCGATGCAATTTCTGTGTTTCATCAACACTCTGAACGTCCACAGATTACAGAATGCCTCCAAATGTATTTCGAAAACTACTACTGGTCTCCCAGGAATCGATAAAAGCGTAGACAGTTTGAGACATTACTCCCATGGAGAAAAGTGCGCATGGTGCGTTTTGTATTCAATCCCGATGCAATTTCTGTGTTTCATCAACACTCTGAACGTCCACAGATTACAGAATGCTTGCAGATGTGCTTCGAAAACTACTACTGGTCTCACAGGAATCGATAAAAGCGTAGACAGTTTGAGACATTACTTCAATGGAGAAAAGTGCGCATGGTGCGTGTTATATTCAATCCCGATGCAATTTCTGTGTTTGATCAACACTCTGAACGTCCACAGATTACAGAATGCTTCCAGATGTGCTTCGAAAACTACTACTGGTCTCCCAGGAATCGATAAAAGCGTAGACAGTTTGAGACATTACTCCCATGGAGAAAAGTGCGCATGGTCCGTGTTGTATTCAATCCCGATGC
The DNA here is from genome assembly GCF_023897955.1 of Schistocerca gregaria. Taxonomy (NCBI): domain Eukaryota; kingdom Metazoa; phylum Arthropoda; class Insecta; order Orthoptera; family Acrididae; genus Schistocerca; species Schistocerca gregaria. The sequence continues at coordinate 2,349,404 of NC_064930.1, read as the reverse complement.
ATTTTCTGTGTTTCATCAACACTCTGAACGTCCACAGATTACAGAATGCTTCCAGATGTGCTTCGAAAACTACTACTGGTCTCCCAGGAATCGATAAAAGCGTAGACAGTTTGAGACATTACTCCCATGGAGAAAAGTGCGCATGGTCCGTGTTGTATTCAATCCCGATGCAATTTCTGTGTTTCATCAACACTCTGAACGTCCACAGATTACAGAATGCCTCCAAATGTATTTCGAAAACTACTACTGGTCTCCCCGGAATCGATAAAAGCGTAGACAGTTTGAGACATTACCCCCATGGAGAAAAGTGCGCATGGTCCGTGTTGTATTCAATCCCGATGCAATTTCTGTGTTTCATCAACACTCTGAACGTCCACAGATTACAGAATGCCTCCAAATGTATTTCGAAAACTACTAATGGTCTCCCCGGAATCGATAAAAGCGTAGACAGTTTGAGACATTACTCCTATGGAGAAAAGTGCTCATGGTGCGTGTTATATTCAATCCCGATGCAATTTCTGTGTTTCATCAACACTCTGAACTTCCACAGATTACAAAATGCCTCAAAATGTGTTTCGAAAACTACTAATGGTCTCCCAGGAATCGATAAAGGCGTAGACAGATTGAGACATTACTCCCATGGAGAAAAGTGCGCATGGTGCGTGTTGTATTCAATCCCGATGCAATTTCTGTGTTTCATCAACACTCTGAACGTCCACAGATTACAGAATGCCTTTAAAATGTGTTTCGAAAACTACTACTGGTCTCCCAGGAATCGATAAAGGCGTAGACAGTTTGAGACATTACTCCCATGGAGAAAAGTGCGCATGGTGCGTGTTGTATTCAATCCCGATGCAATTTCTGTGTTTCATCAACACTCTGAACGTCCACAGATTACAGAATGCTTGCAGATGTGCTTCGAAAACTACTACTGGTCTCACAGGAATCGATAAAAGCGTAGACAGTTTGAGACATTACTCCAATGGAGAAAAGTGCGCATGGTGCGTGTTATATTCAATCGCGATGCAATTTCTGTGTTTGATCAACACTCTGAACGTCCACAGATTACAGAATGCTTCCATATGTGCTTCGAAAACTACTACTGGTCTCCCAGGAATCGATAAAAGCGTAGACAGTTTGAGACATTACTCCCATGGAGAAAAGTGCGCATGGTCCGTGTTGTATTCAATCCCGATGCAATTTCTGTGTTTCATCAACACTCTGAACGTCCACAGATTACAGAATGCCTCCAAATGTATTTCGAAAACTACTACTGGTCTCCCAGGAATCGATAAAAGCGTAGACAGTTTGTGACATTACTCCCATGGAGAAAAGTGCGCATGGTGCGTGTTGTATTCAATCCCGATGCAATTTCTGTGTTTCATCATCACTCTGAACGTCCACAGATTACAGAATGCCTCCAAATGTATTTCGAAAACTACTACTGGTCTCCCAGGAATCGATAAAGGCGTAGACAGTTTGAGACATTACTCCCATGGAGAAATGTGCGATTGGTGCGTGTTATATTCAATCCCGATGCAATTTCTGTGTTTCATCAACACTCTGAACGTCCACAGATTACAAAATGCCTCCAAATGTATTTCGAGAACTACTACTGGTCTCCCAGGAATCGATAAAAGCGTAGACAGTTTGAGACATTACTCCCATGGAGAAAAGTTCGCATGGTGCGTGTTGTATTCAATCCCGATGCAATTTCTGTGTTTCATCATCACTCTGAACGTCCACAGATTACAGAATGCCTCCAAATGTGTTTCGAAAACTACTACTGGTCTCCCAGGAATCGATAAAAGCGTAGACAGTTTGAGACATTACTCCCATGGAGAAAAGTGCGCATGGTGCGTGTTGCATTCAATCCCGATGCAATTTCTGTGTTTCATCAACACTCTGAACGTCCACAGATTACAGAATGCTTCCAGATGTGCTTCGAAAACTACTACTGGTCTCCCAGGAATCGATAAAAGCGTAGACAGTTTGACACATTACTCCCATGGAGAAAAGTGCGCATGGTCCGTGTTGTATTCAATCCCGATGCAATTTCTGTGTTTCATCAACACTCTGAACGTCCACAGATTACAGAATGCCTCCAAATGTATTTCGAAAACTACTACTGGTCTCCCCGGAATCGATAAAAGCGTAGACAGTTTGAGACATTACTCCCATGGAGAAAAGTGCTCATGGTGCGTGTGATATTCAATCCCGATGCAATTTCTGTGTTTCATCAACACTCTGAACGTCCACAGATTACAAAATGCCTCAAAATGTGTTTCGAAAACTACTAATGGTCTCCCAGGAATCGATAAAGGCGTAGACAGTTTGAGACATTACTCCCATGGAAAAAAGTGCGCATGGTGCGTGTTGTATTCAATCCCGATGCAATTTCTGTGTTTCATCAACACTCTGAACGTCCACAGATTACAGAATGCCTCAAAATGTGTTTCGAAAACTACTACTGGTCTCCCAGGAATCGATAAAGGCGTAGACAGTTTGAGACATTACTCCCATGGAGAAAAGTGCGCATGGTGCGTGTTGTATTCAATCCCGATGCAATTTCTGTGTTTCATCAACACTCTGAACGTCCACAGATTACAGAATGCTTCCAGATGTGCTTCGAAAACTACTACTGGTCTCCCAGGAATCGATAAAAGCGTAGACAGTTTGAGACATTACTCCCATGGAGAAAAGTGCGCATGGTCCGTGTTGTATTCAATCCCGATGCAATTTCTGTGTTTCATCAACACTCTGAACGTCCACAGATTACAGAATGCCTCCAAATGTATTTCGAAAACTACTACTGGTCTCCCCGGAATCGATAAAAGCGTAGACAGTTTGTGACATTACTCCCATGGAGAAAAGTGCGCATGGTCCGTGTTGTATTCAATCCCGATGCAATTTCTGTGTTTCATCAACACTCTGAACGTCCACAGATTACAGAATGCATGCAGATGTGCTTCGAAAACTACTACTGGTCTCACAGGAATCGATAAAAGCGTAGACAGTTTGAGACATTACTCCAATGGAGAAAAGTGCGCATGGTGCGTGTTATATTCAATCCCGATGCAATTTCTGTGTTTCATCAACACTCTGAACGTCCACAGATTACAGAATGCTTCCATATGTGCTTCGAAAACTACTACTGGTCTCCCAGGAATCGATAAAAGCGTAGACAGTTTGAGACATTACTCCCATGGAGAAAAGTGCGCATGGTCCGTGTTGTATTCAATCCCGATGCATTTTCAGTGTTTCATCAACACTCTGAACGTCCACAGATTACAGAATGCTTCCAGATGTGCTTCGAAAACTACTACTGGTCTCCCAGGAATCGATAAAAGCGTAGACAGTTTGAGACATTACTCCCATGGAGAAAAGTGCGCATGGTCCGTGTTGTATTCAATCCCGATGCAATTTCTGTGTTTCATCAACACTCTGAACGTCCACAGTTTACAGAATGCCTCCAAATGTATTTCGAAAACTACTACTGGTCTCCCCGGAATCGATAAAAGCGTAGACAGTTTGAGACATTACTCCCATGGAGAAAAGTGCGCATGGTGCGTGTTATATTCAATCCCGATGCAATTTCTGTGTTTCATCAACACTCTGAACGTCCACAGATTACAGAATGCCTCAAAATGTGTTTCGAAAACTACTACTGGTCTCCCAGGAATCGATAAAGTCGTAGACAGTTTGAGACATTACTCCCATGGAGAAAAGTGCGCATGGTGCGTGTTGTATTCAATCCCGATGCAATTTCTGTGTTTCATCAACACTCTGAACGTCCACAGATTACAGAATGCCTCCAAATGTATTTCGAAAACTACTACTGGTCTCCCCGGAATCGATAAAAGCGTAGACAGTTTGAGACATTACTCCCATGGAGAAAAGTGCGTATGGTACGTGTTATATTCAATCCCGACGCAATTTCTGTGTTTCATCAACACTCTGAACGTCCACAGATTACAGAATGCCTCAAAATGTGTTTCGAAAACTACTACTGGTCTCCCAGGAATCGATAAAGGCGTAGACAGTTTGAGACATTACTCCCATGGAGAAAAGTGCGCATGGTGCGTGTTGTATTCAATCCCGATGCAATTTCTGTGTTTCATCAACACTCTGAACGTCCACAGATTGCAGAATGCTTCTAGATGTGCTTCGAAAACTACTACTGGTCTCCCAGGAATCGATAAAAGCGTAGACAGTTTGAGACATTACTCCCATGGAGAAAAGTGCGCATGGTGCGAGTTATATTCAATCCCGATGCAATTTCTGTGTTTCATCAACACTCTGAACGTCCACAGATTACAGAACGCTTCCAAATGTATTTCGAAAACTACTACTGGTCTCCCCGGAATCGATAAAGGCGTAGACAGTTTGAGACATTACTCCCATGGAGAAAAGTGCGCATGGTGCGTGTTGTATTTAATCCCGATGCAATTTCTGTGTTTCATCAACACTCTGAACGTCCACAGATTACAGAATGCCTCAAAATGTGTTTCGAAAACTACTACTGGTCTCCCAGGAATCGATAAAGGCGTAGACAGTTTGAGACATTACTCCCATGGAGAAAAGTGCGCATGGTGCGTGTTGTATTCAATCCCGATGCAATTTCTGTGTTTCATCAACACTCTGAACGTCCACAGATTACAGAATGCCTCCAAATGTATTTTGAAAACTACTACTGGTCTCCCTGGAATCGATAAAGGCGTAGACAGTTTGAGACATTACTCCCATGGAGAAAAGTGCGCATGGTGCGAGTGTATTCAATCCCGATGCAATTTCTGTGTTTCATCAACACTCTGAACGTCCACAGATTACAGAATGCTTCCAGATGTGCTTCGAAAACTACTACTGGTCTCCCAGGAATCGATAAAAGCGTAGACAGTTTGAGACATTACTCCCATGGAGAAAAGTGCGCATGGTCCGTGTTGTATTCAATCCCGATGCAATTTCTGTGTTTCATCAACACTCTGAACGTCCACAGATTACAGAATGCCTCCAAATGTATTTCGAAAACTACTACTGGTCTCCCCGGAATCGATAAAAGCGTAGACAGTTTGTGACATTACTCCCATGGAGAAAAGTGCGCATGGTCTGTGTTGTATTCAATCCCGATGCAATTTCTGTGTTTCATCAACACTCTGAACGTCCACAGATTACAGAATGCTTCCAGATGTGCTTCGAAAACTACTACTGGTCTCACAGGAATCGATAAAAGCGTAGACAGTTTGAGACATTACTCCAATGGAGAAAAGTGCGCATGGTGCGTGTTATATTCAATCCCGATGCAATTTCTGTGTTTGATCAACACTCTGAACGTCCACAGATTACAGAATGCTTCCAGATGTGCTTCGAAAACTACTACTGGTCTCCCAGGAATCGATAAAAGCGTAGACAGTTTGAGACATTACTCCCATGGAGAAAAGTGCGCATGGTCCGTGTTGTATTCAATCCCGATGCATTTTCTGTGTTTCATCAACACTCTGAACGTCCACAGATTACAGAATGCTTCCAGATGTGCTTCGAAAACTACTACTGGTCTCCCAGGAATCGATAAAAGCGTAGACAGTTTGAGACATTACTCCCATGGAGAAAAGTGCGCATGGTCCGTGTTGTATTTAATCCCGATGCAATTTCTGTGTTTCATCAACACTCTGAACGTCCACAGATTACAGAATGCCTCCAAATGTATTTCGAAAACTACTACTGGTCTCCCAGGAATCGATTAAGGCGTAGACAGTTTGAGACATTACTCCCATGGAGAAAAGTGCGCATGGTGCGTGTTGTATTCAATCCCGATGCAATTTCTGTGTTTCATCAACACTCTGAACGTCCACAGATTACAGAATGCCTCCAAATGTATTTCGAAAACTACTACTGGTCTCCCCGGAATCGATAAAAGCGTAGACAGTTTGAGACATTACTCCCATGGAGAAAAGTGCGTATGGTGCGTGTTATAATCAATCCCGATGCAATTTCTGTGTTTCATCAACACTCTGAACGTCCACAGATTACAGAATGCCTCAAAATGTGTTTCGAAAACTACTACTGGTCTCCCAGGAATCGATAAAGGCGTAGACAGTTTGAGACATTACTCCCATGGAGAAAAGTGGGCATGGTGCGTGTTGTATTCAATCCCGATGCAATTTCTTTGTTTCATCAACACTCTGAACGTCCACAGATTACAGAATGATTCTAGATGTGCTTCGAAAACTACTACTGGTCTCCCAGGAATCGATAAAAGCGTAGACAGTTTCAGACATTACTCCCATGGAGAAAAGTGCGCATGGTGCGTGTTATATTCAATCCCGATGCAATTTCTGTGTTTCATCAACACTCTGAACGTCCACAGATTACAGAATGCCTCAAAATGTGTTTCGAAAACTACTACTGGTCTCCCAGGAATCGATAAAGGCGTAGACAGTTTGAGACATTACTCCCATGGAGAAAAGTGCGCATGGTGCGTGTTGTATTCAATCCCGATGCAATTTCTGTGTTTCATCAACACTCTGAACGTCCACAGATTACAGAATGCTTCCAGATGTGCTTCGAAAACTACTACTGGTCTCCCAGGAATCGATAAAAGCGTAGACAGTTTGAGACATTACTCCCATGGAGAAAAGTGCTCATGGTGCGTGTTATATTCAATCCCGATGCAATTTCTGTGTTTCATCAACACTCTGAACGCCCACAGATTACAGAATGCCTCAAAATGTGTTTCGAAAACTACTACTGGTCTCCCAGGAATCGATAAAAGCGTAGACAGTTTGAGACATTACTCCCATGGAGAAAAGTGCGCATGGTGCGTGGTATATTCAATCCCGATGCAATTTCTGTGTTTCATCAACACTCTGAACGTCCACAGATTACAGAATGCCTCCAAAAGTATTTCGAAAACTACTACTGGTCTCCCAGGAATCGATAAAAGCGTAGACAGTTTGAGACATTACTCCCATGGAGAAAAGTGCGCATTGTCCGTGTTGTATTCAATCCCGATGCAATTTCTGTGTTTCATCAAGACTCTGAACGTCCACAGATTACAGAATGCTTCCAGATGTGTTTCGAAAACTACTACTGGTCTCCCAGGAATCGATAAAAGCGTAGACAGTTTGAGACATTACTCCCATGGAGAAAAGTGCGCATGGTCCGTCTTGTATTCAATCCCGATGCAATATCTGTGTTTCAGCAACACTCTGAACGTCCACAGATTACAGAATGCTTCCAGATGTGCTTCGAAAACTACTACTGGTCTCCCAGGTATCGATAAAAGCGTAGACAGTTTGAGACATTACTCCCATGGAGAAAAGTTCGCATGGTCCGTGTTGTATTCAATCCCGATGCAATTTCTGTGTTTCATCAACACACTGAACGTCCACAGATTACAGAATGCTTCCAGATGTGCTTCGAAGACTACTACTGGTCTCCCAGGAATCGATAAAAGCGTAGACAGTTTGAGACATTACTCCCATGGAGAAAAGTGCGCATGGTCCGTGTTGTATTCAATCCCGATGCCATTTCTGTGTTTCATCAACACTCTGAACGTCCACAGATTACAGAATGCCTCCAAATGTATTTTGAAAACTACTACTGGTCTCCCTGGAATCGATAAAGGCGTAGACAGTTTGAGACATTACTCCCATGGAGAAAAGTGCGCATGGTGCGAGTGTATTCAATCCCGATGCAATTTCTGTGTTTCATCAACACTCTGAACGTCCACAGATTACAGAATGCTTCCAGATGTGCTTCGAAAACTACTACTGGTCTCCCAGGAATCGATAAAAGCGTAGACAGTTTGAGACATTACTCCCATGGAGAAAAGTGCGCATGGTCCGTGTTGTATTCAATCCCGATGCAATTTCTGTGTTTCATCAACACTCTGAACGTCCACAGATTACAGAATGCCTCCAAATGTATTTCGAAAACTACTACTGGTCTCCCCGGAATCGATAAAAGCGTAGACAGTTTGTGACATTACTCCCATGGAGAAAAGTGCGCATGGTCTGTGTTGTATTCAATCCCGATGCAATTTCTGTGTTTCATCAACACTCTGAACGTCCACAGATTACAGAATGCTTCCAGATGTGCTTCGAAAACTACTACTGGTCTCACAGGAATCGATAAAAGCGTAGACAGTTTGAGACATTACTCCAATGGAGAAAAGTGCGCATGGTGCGTGTTATATTCAATCCCGATGCAATTTCTGTGTTTGATCAACACTCTGAACGTCCACAGATTACAGAATGCTTCCAGATGTGCTTCGAAAACTACTACTGGTCTCCCAGGAATCGATAAAAGCGTAGACAGTTTGAGACATTACTCCCATGGAGAAAAGTGCGCATGGTCCGTGTTGTATTCAATCCCGATGCATTTTCTGTGTTTCATCAACACTCTGAACGTCCACAGATTACAGAATGCTTCCAGATGTGCTTCGAAAACTACTACTGGTCTCCCAGGAATCGATAAAAGCGTAGACAGTTTGAGACATTACTCCCATGGAGAAAAGTGCGCATGGTCCGTGTTGTATTTAATCCCGATGCAATTTCTGTGTTTCATCAACACTCTGAACGTCCACAGATTACAGAATGCCTCCAAATGTATTTCGAAAACTACTACTGGTCTCCCAGGAATCGATTAAGGCGTAGACAGTTTGAGACATTACTCCCATGGAGAAAAGTGCGCATGGTGCGTGTTGTATTCAATCCCGATGCAATTTCTGTGTTTCATCAACACTCTGAACGTCCACAGATTACAGAATGCCTCCAAATGTATTTCGAAAACTACTACTGGTCTCCCCGGAATCGATAAAAGCGTAGACAGTTTGAGACATTACTCCCATGGAGAAAAGTGCGTATGGTGCGTGTTATAATCAATCCCGATGCAATTTCTGTGTTTCATCAACACTCTGAACGTCCACAGATTACAGAATGCCTCAAAATGTGTTTCGAAAACTACTACTGGTCTCCCAGGAATCGATAAAGGCGTAGACAGTTTGAGACATTACTCCCATGGAGAAAAGTGGGCATGGTGCGTGTTGTATTCAATCCCGATGCAATTTCTTTGTTTCATCAACACTCTGAACGTCCACAGATTACAGAATGATTCTAGATGTGCTTCGAAAACTACTACTGGTCTCCCAGGAATCGATAAAAGCGTAGACAGTTTCAGACATTACTCCCATGGAGAAAAGTGCGCATGGTGCGTGTTATATTCAATCCCGATGCAATTTCTGTGTTTCATCAACACTCTGAACGTCCACAGATTACAGAATGCCTCAAAATGTGTTTCGAAAACTACTACTGGTCTCCCAGGAATCGATAAAGGCGTAGACAGTTTGAGACATTACTCCCATGGAGAAAAGTGCGCATGGTGCGTGTTGTATTCAATCCCGATGCAATTTCTGTGTTTCATCAACACTCTGAACGTCCACAGATTACAGAATGCTTCCAGATGTGCTTCGAAAACTACTACTGGTCTCCCAGGAATCGATAAAAGCGTAGACAGTTTGAGACATTACTCCCATGGAGAAAAGTGCTCATGGTGCGTGTTATATTCAATCCCGATGCAATTTCTGTGTTTCATCAACACTCTGAACGCCCACAGATTACAGAATGCCTCAAAATGTGTTTCGAAAACTACTACTGGTCTCCCAGGAATCGATAAAAGCGTAGACAGTTTGAGACATTACTCCCATGGAGAAAAGTGCGCATGGTGCGTGGTATATTCAATCCCGATGCAATTTCTGTGTTTCATCAACACTCTGAACGTCCACAGATTACAGAATGCCTCCAAAAGTATTTCGAAAACTACTACTGGTCTCCCAGGAATCGATAAAAGCGTAGACAGTTTGAGACATTACTCCCATGGAGAAAAGTGCGCATTGTCCGTGTTGTATTCAATCCCGATGCAATTTCTGTGTTTCATCAAGACTCTGAACGTCCACAGATTACAGAATGCTTCCAGATGTGTTTCGAAAACTACTACTGGTCTCCCAGGAATCGATAAAAGCGTAGACAGTTTGAGACATTACTCCCATGGAGAAAAGTGCGCATGGTCCGTCTTGTATTCAATCCCGATGCAATATCTGTGTTTCAGCAACACTCTGAACGTCCACAGATTACAGAATGCTTCCAGATGTGCTTCGAAAACTACTACTGGTCTCCCAGGTATCGATAAAAGCGTAGACAGTTTGAGACATTACTCCCATGGAGAAAAGTTCGCATGGTCCGTGTTGTATTCAATCCCGATGCAATTTCTGTGTTTCATCAACACACTGAACGTCCACAGATTACAGAATGCTTCCAGATGTGCTTCGAAGACTACTACTGGTCTCCCAGGAATCGATAAAAGCGTAGACAGTTTGAGACATTACTCCCATGGAGAAAAGTGCGCATGGTCCGTGTTGTATTCAATCCCGATGCCATTTCTGTGTTTCATCAACACTCTGAACGTCCACAGATTACAGAATGCTTCCAGATGTGCTTCGAAAACTACTACTGGTCTCCCAGGAATCGATAAAAGCGTACACAGTTTGAGACATTACTCGCATGGAGAAAAGTGCTCATGGTGCGTGTTATATTCAATCCCGATGCAATTTCTGTGTTTCATCAACACTCTGAACGTCCACAGATTACAGAATGCCTCAAAATGTGTTTCGAAAACTACTACTGGTCTCCCAGGAATCGATAAAAGCGTAGACAGTTTGAGACATTACTCCCATGGAGAAAAGTGCGCATGGTGCGTGTTATATTCAATCCCGATGCAATTTCTGTGTTTCATCAACACTCTGAACGTCCACAGATTACAGAATGCCTCCAAAAGTATTTCGAAAACTACTACTGGTCTCCCACGAATCGATAAAAGCGTAGACAGTTTGAGACATTACTCCCATGGAGAAAAGTGCGCATGGTCCGTGTTGTATTCAATCCCGATGCAATTTCTGTGTTTCAGCAACACTCTGAACGTCCACAGATTACAGAAAGCTTCCAGATGTGCTTCGAAAACTACTACTGGTCTCCCAGGTATCGATAAAAGCGTAGACAGTTTGAGACATTACTCCCATGGAGAAAAGTGCGCATGGTCCGTGTTGTATTCAATCCCGATGCAATTTCTGTGTTTCATCAACACACTGAACGTCCACAGATTACAGAATGCTTCCAGATGTGCTTCGAAGACTACTACTGGTCTCCCAGGAATCGATAAAAGCGTAGACAGTTTGAGACATTACTCCCATGGAGAAAAGTGCGCATGGTCCGTGTTGTATTCAATCCCGATGCCATTTCTGTGTTTCATCAACACTCTGAACGTCCACAGATTACAGAATGCTTCCAGATGTGCTTCGAAAACTACTACTGGTCTCCCAGGAATCGATAAAAGCGTAGACAGTTTGAGACATTACTCCCATGGAGAAAAGTGCTCATGGTGCGTGTTATATTCAATCCCGATGCAATTTCTGTGTTTCATCAACACTCTGAACGTCCACAGATTACAGAATGCCTCAAAATGTGTTTCGAAAACTACTACTGGTCTCCCAGGAATCGATAAAAGCGTAGACAGTTTGAGACATTACTCCCATGGAGAAAAGTGCGCATGGTGCGTGTTATATTCAATCCCGATGCAATTTCTGTGTTTCATCAACACTCTGAACGTCCACAGATTACAGAATGCCTCCAAAAGTATTTCGAAAACTACTACTGGTCTCCCAGGAATCGATAAAAGCGTAGACAGTTTGAGACATTACTCCCATGGAGAAAAGTGCGCATGGTCCGTGTTGTATTCAATCCCGATGCAATTTCTGTGTTTCATCAACACTCTGAAAGTCCACAGATTACAGAATGCTTCCAGATGTGTTTCGAAAACTACTACTGGTCTCCCAGGAATCGATAAAAGCGTAGACAGTTTGAGACATTACTCCCATGGAGAAAAGTGCGCATGGTGCGTGTTATATTCAATCCCGATGCAATTTCTGTGTTTCATCAACACTCTGAACGTCCACAGATTACAGAATGCTTCCAGATGTGTTTCGAAAACTACTACTGGTCTCCCAGGGATCGATAAAGGCGTAGACAGTTTGAGACATTACTCCCATGGAGAAAAGTGCGCATGGTGCGTGTTGTATTCAATCCCGATGCAATTTCTGTGTTTCAGCAACACTCTGAACGTCCACAGATTACAGAATGCCTCAAAATGTGTTTCGAAAACTACTACTGGTCTCCCAGGAATCGATAAAGGCGTAGACAGTTTGAGACATTACTCCCATGGAGAAAAGTGCGCATGGTGCGTGTTGTATTCAATCCCGATGCAATTTCTGTGTTTCATCAACACTCTGAACGTCCACAGATTACAGAATGCTTCCAGATGTGCTTCGAAAACTACTACTGGTCTCCCAGGAATCGATAAAAGCGTAGACAGTTTGAGACATTACTCCCATGGAGAAAAGTGCTCATGGTGCGTGTTATATTCAATCCCGATGCAATTTCTGTGTTTCATCAACACTCTGAACGTCCACAGATTACAGAATGCCTCAAAATGTGTTTCGAAAACTACTACTGGTCTCCCAGGAATCGATAAAAGCGTAGACAGTTTGAGACATTACTCCCATGGGGAAAAGTGCGCATGGTGCGTGTTATATTCAATCCCGATGCAATTTCTGTGTTTCATCAACACTCTGAACGTCCACAGATTACAGAATGCCTCCAAAAGTATTTCGAAAACTACTACTGGTCTCCCAGGAATCGATAAAAGCGTAGACAGTTTGAGACATTACTCCCATGGAGAAAAGTGCGCATGGTGCGTGTTATATTCAATCCCGATGCAATTTCTGTGTTTCATCAACACTCTGAACGTCCACAGATTACAGAATGCCTCCAAAAGTATTTCGAAAACTACTACTGGTCTCCCAGGAATCGATAAAAGCGTAGACAGTTTGAGACATTACTCCCATGGAGAAAAGTGCGCATGGTGCGTGTTATATTCAATCCCGATGCAATTTCTGTGTTTCATCAACACTCTGAACGTCCACAGATTACAGAATGCCTCCAAAAGTATTTCGAAAACTACTACTGGTCTCCCAGGAATCGATAAAAGCGTAGACAGTTTGAGACATTACTCCCATGGAGAAAAGTGCGCATGGTGCGTGTTGTATTCAATCCCGATGCAATTTCTGTGTTTCATCAACACTCTGAACGTCCACAGATTACAGAATGCTTCCAGATGTGCTTCGAAGACTACTACTGGTCTCCCAGGAATCGATAAAAGCGTAGACAGTTTGAGACATTACTCCCATGGAGAAAAGTGCGCATGGTCCGTGTTGTATTCAATCCCGATGCAATTTCTGTGTTTCATCAACACTCTGAACGTCCACAGATTACAGAATGCTTCCAGGTGTGCTTCGAAAACTACTACTGGTCTCCCTGGAATCCATAAAAGCGTAGACAGTTTGAGACATTACTCCCATGGAGAAAAGGCGCATGGTCCGTGTTGTATTCAATCCCGATGCAATTTCTGTGTTTCATCAACACTCTGAACGTCCACAGATTACAGAATGCTTCCAGATGTGTTTCGAAAACTACTACTGGTCTCCCAGGAATCGATAAAAGCGTAGACAGTTTGAGACATTACTCCCATGGATAAAAGTGCGCATGGTCTGTGTTGTATTCAATCCCGATGCAATTTCTGTGTTTCAGCAACACTCTGAACGTCCACAGATTACAGAATGCTACCAGATGTGCTTCGAAGACTACTACTGGTCTCCCAGGAATCCATAAAAGCGTAGACAGTTTGAGACATTACTCCCATGGAGAAAAGTGCGCATGGTCCGTGTTGTATTCAATCCCGATGCAATTTCTGTGTTTCATCAACACTCTGAACATCCACAGATTACAGAATGCTTCCAGATGTGCTTCGAAAACTACTACTGGTCTCCCAGGAATCGATAAAAGCGTAGACAGTTTGAGACATTACTCCCATGGAGAAAAGTGCGCATGGTCCGTGTTGTATTCAATCCCGATGCCATTTCTGTGTTTCATCAACACTCTGAACGTCCACAGATTACAGAATGCTTCCAGATGTGCTTCGAAAACTACTACTGGTCTCCCAGGAATCGATAAAAGCGTAGACAGTTTGAGACATTACTCCCATGGAGAAAAGTGCGCATGGTGCGTGTTATATTCAATCCCGATGCAATTTCTGTGTTTCATCAACACTCTGAACGTCCACAGATTACAGAATGCCTCAAAATGTGTTTCGAAAACTACTACTGGTCTCCCAGGAATCGATAAAGGCGTAGACAGTTTGAGACATTACTCCCATGGAGAAAAGTGCGCATGGTGCGTGTTGTATTCAATCCCGATGCAATTTCTGTGTTTCATCAACACTCTGAACGTCCACAGATTACAGAATGCCTCCAAATGTATTTCGAAAACTACTACTGGTCTCCCAGGAATCGATAAAATCGTAGACAGTTTGAGACATTACTCCCATGGAGAAAAGTGCGCATGGTGCGTGTTATATTCAATCCCGATGCAATTTCTGTGTTTCATCAACACTCTGAACGTCCACAGATTACAGAATGCCTCAAAATGTGTTTCGAAAACTACTACTGGTCTCCCTGGAATCGATAAAGGCGTAGACAGTTTGAGACATTACTTCGATGGAGAAAAGTGCGCATGGTGCGTGTTGTATTCAATCCCGATGCAATTTCTGTGTTTCATCAACACTCTGAACGTCCACAGATTACAGAATGCTTCCAGATGTGCTTCGAAAACTACTACTGGTCTCCCAGGAATCGATAATAGCGTAGACAGTTTGAGACATTACTCCCATGGAGAAAAGTGCGCATGGTGCGTGTTATATTCAATCCCGATGCAATTTCTGTGTTTCATCAACACTCTGAACGTCCACAGATTACAGAATGCCTCAAAATGTGTTTCGAAAACTACTACTGGTCTCCCAGGAATCGATAAAAGCGTAGACAGTTTGAGACATTACTCCCATGGAGAAAAGTGCTCGTGGTGCGTGTTGTATTCAATACCGATGCAATTTCTGTGTTTCATCAACACTCTGAACGTCCACAGATTACAGAATGCTTCCAGATGTGCTTCGAAAACTACTACTGGTCTCCCAGGAATCGATAAAAGCGTAGACAGTTTGAGACATTACTCCCATGGAGAAAAGTGCGCATGGTGCGTGTTGTATTCAATCCCGATGCAATTTCTGTGTTTCATCAACACTCTGAACGTCCACAGATTACAGAATGCCTCAAAATGTATTTCGAAAACTACTACTGGTCTCCCAGGGATCGATAAAGGCGTAGACAGTTTGAGACATTACTCCCATGGAGAAAAGTGCGCATGGTGCGTGTTGTATTCAATCCCGATGCAATTTCTGTGTTTCAGCAACACTCTGAACGTCCACAGATTACAGAATGCCTCAAAATGTGTTTCGAAAACTACTACTGGTCTCCCAGGAATCGATAAAGGCGTAGACAGTTTGAGACATTACTCCCATGGAGAAAAGTGCGCATGGTGCGTGTTGTATTCAATCCCGATGCAATTTCTGTGTTTCATCAACACTCTGAACGTCCACAGATTACAGAATGCTTCCAGATGTGCTTCGAAAACTACTACTGGTCTCCCAGGAATCGATAAAAGCGTAGACAGTTTGAGACATTACTCCCATGGAGAAAAGTGCTCATGGTGCGTGTTATATTCAATCCCGATGCAATTTCTGTGTTTCATCAACACTCTGAACGTCCACAGATTACAGAATGCCTCAAAATGTGTTTCGAAAACTACTACTGGTCTCCCAGGAATCGATAAAAGCGTAGACAGTTTGAGACATTACTCCCATGGGGAAAAGTGCGCATGGTGCGTGTTATATTCAATCCCGATGCAATTTCTGTGTTTCATCAACACTCTGAACGTCCACAGATTACAGAATGCCTCCAAAAGTATTTCGAAAACTACTACTGATCTCCCAGGAATCGATAAAAGCGTAGACAGTTTGAGACATTACTCCCATGGAGAAAAGTGCGCATGGTCCGTGTTGTATTCAATCCCGATGCAATTTCTGTGTTTCATCAACACTCTGAACGTCCACAGATTACAGAATGCTTCCAGATGTGTTTCGAAAACTACTACTGGTCTCCCAGGAATCGATAAAAGCGTAGACGGTTTGAGACATTACTCCCATGGAGAAAAGTGCGCATGGTCCGTGTTGTATTCAATCCCGATGCAATTTCTTTGTTTCAGCAACACTCTGAACGTCCACAGATTACAGAATGCTTCCAGATGTGCTTCGAAAACTACTACTGGTCTCCCAGGAATCGATAAAAGCGTAGACAGTTTGAGACATTACTCCCATGGAGAAAAGTGCGCATGGTGCGTGTTGTATTCAATCCCGATGCAATTTCTGTGTTTCATCAACACTCTGAACGTCCACAGATTACAGAATGCCTCAAAATGTATTTCGAAAACTACTACTGGTCTCCCAGGGATCGATAAAGGCGTAGACAGTTTGAGACATTACTCCCATGGAGAAAAGTGCGCATGGTGCGTATTGTATTCAATCCCGATGCAATTTCTGTGTTTCAGCAACACTCTGAACGTCCACAGATTACAGAATGCCTCAAAATGTGTTTCGAAAACTACTACTGGTCTCCCAGGAGTCGATTAAGGCGTAGACAGTTTGAGACATTACTCCCATGGAGAAAAGTGGGCATGGTGCGTGTTGTATTCAATCCCGATGCAATTTCTTTGTTTCATCAACACTCTGAACGTCCACAGATTACAGAATGCTTCTAGATGTGCTTCGAAAACTACTACTGGTCTCCCAGGAATCGATAAAAGCGTAGACAGTTTCAGACATTACTCCCATGGAGAAAAGTGCGCATGGTGCGTGTTATATTCAATCCCGATGCAATTTCTGTGTTTCATCAACACTCTGAACGTCCACAGATTACAGAATGCCTCAAAATGTGTTTCGAAAACTACTACTGGTCTCCCAGGAATCGATAAAGGCGTAGACAGTTTGAGACATTACTCCCATGGAGAAAAGTGCGCATGGTGCGTGTTGTATTCAATCCCGATGCAATTTCTGTGTTTCAGCAACACTCTGAACGTCCACAGATTACAGAATGCCTCAAAATGTGTTTCGAAAACTACTACTGGTCTCCCAGGAATCGATAAAGGCGTAGACAGTTTGAGACATTACTCCCATGGAGAAAAGTGCGCATGGTGCGTGTTGTATTCAATCCCGATGCAATTTCTGTGTTTCATCAACACTCTGAACGTCCACAGATTACAGAATGCTTCCAGATGTGCTTCGAAAACTACTACTGGTCTCCCAGGAATCGATAAAAGCGTAGACAGTTTGAGACATTACTCCCATGGAGAAAAGTGCTCATGGTGCGTGTTATATTCAATCCCGATGCAATTTCTGTGTTTCATCAACACTCTGAACGTCCACAGATTACAGAATGCCTCAAAATGTGTTTCGAAAACTACTACTGGTCTCCCAGGAATCGATAAAAGCGTAGACAGTTTGAGACATTACTCCCATGGGGAAAAGTGCGCATGGTGCGTGTTATATTCAATCCCGATGCAATTTCTGTGTTTCATCAACACTCTGAACGTCCACAGATTACAGAATGCCTCCAAAAGTATTTCGAAAACTACTACTGGTCTCCCAGGAATCGATAAAAGCGTAGACAGTTTGAGACATTACTCCCATGGAGAAAAGTGCGCATGGTGCGTGTTATATTCAATCCCGATGCAATTTCTGTGTTTCATCAACACTCTGAACGTCCACAGATTACAGAATGCCTCCAAAAGTATTTCGAAAACTACTACTGGTCTCCCAGGAATCGATAAAAGCGTAGACAGTTTGAGACATTACTCCCATGGAGAAAAGTGCGCATGGTGCGTGTTATATTCAATCCCGATGCAATTTCTGTGTTTCATCAACACTCTGAACGTCCACAGATTACAGAATGCCTCCAAAAGTATTTCGAAAACTACTACTGGTCTCCCAGGAATCGATAAAAGCGTAGACAGTTTGAGACATTACTCCCATGGAGAAAAGTGCGCATGGTGCGTGTTGTATTCAATCCCGATGCAATTTCTGTGTTTCATCAACACTCTGAACGTCCACAGATTACAGAATGCTTCCAGATGTGCTTCGAAGACTACTACTGGTCTCCCAGGAATCGATAAAAGCGTAGACAGTTTGAGACATTACTCCCATGGAGAAAAGTGCGCATGGTCCGTGTTGTATTCAATCCCGATGCAATTTCTGTGTTTCATCAACACTCTGAACGTCCACAGATTACAGAATGCTTCCAGGTGTGCTTCGAAAACTACTACTGGTCTCCCTGGAATCCATAAAAGCGTAGACAGTTTGAGACATTACTCCCATGGAGAAAAGGCGCATGGTCCGTGTTGTATTCAATCCCGATGCAATTTCTGTGTTTCATCAACACTCTGAACGTCCACAGATTACAGAATGCTTCCAGATGTGTTTCGAAAACTACTACTGGTCTCCCAGGAATCGATAAAAGCGTAGACAGTTTGAGACATTACTCCCATGGATAAAAGTGCGCATGGTCTGTGTTGTATTCAATCCCGATGCAATTTCTGTGTTTCAGCAACACTCTGAACGTCCACAGATTACAGAATGCTACCAGATGTGCTTCGAAGACTACTACTGGTCTCCCAGGAATCCATAAAAGCGTAGACAGTTTGAGACATTACTCCCATGGAGAAAAGTGCGCATGGTCCGTGTTGTATTCAATCCCGATGCAATTTCTGTGTTTCATCAACACTCTGAACATCCACAGATTACAGAATGCTTCCAGATGTGCTTCGAAAACTACTACTGGTCTCCCAGGAATCGATAAAAGCGTAGACAGTTTGAGACATTACTCCCATGGAGAAAAGTGCGCATGGTCCGTGTTGTATTCAATCCCGATGCCATTTCTGTGTTTCATCAACACTCTGAACGTCCACAGATTACAGAATGCTTCCAGATGTGCTTCGAAAACTACTACTGGTCTCCCAGGAATCGATAAAAGCGTAGACAGTTTGAGACATTACTCCCATGGAGAAAAGTGCGCATGGTGCGTGTTATATTCAATCCCGATGCAATTTCTGTGTTTCATCAACACTCTGAACGTCCACAGATTACAGAATGCCTCAAAATGTGTTTCGAAAACTACTACTGGTCTCCCAGGAATCGATAAAGGCGTAGACAGTTTGAGACATTACTCCCATGGAGAAAAGTGCGCATGGTGCGTGTTGTATTCAATCCCGATGCAATTTCTGTGTTTCATCAACACTCTGAACGTCCACAGATTACAGAATGCCTCCAAATGTATTTCGAAAACTACTACTGGTCTCCCAGGAATCGATAAAATCGTAGACAGTTTGAGACATTACTCCCATGGAGAAAAGTGCGCATGGTGCGTGTTATATTCAATCCCGATGCAATTTCTGTGTTTCATCAACACTCTGAACGTCCACAGATTACAGAATGCCTCAAAATGTGTTTCGAAAACTACTACTGGTCTCCCTGGAATCGATAAAGGCGTAGACAGTTTGAGACATTACTTCGATGGAGAAAAGTGCGCATGGTGCGTGTTGTATTCAATCCCGATGCAATTTCTGTGTTTCATCAACACTCTGAACGTCCACAGATTACAGAATGCTTCCAGATGTGCTTCGAAAACTACTACTGGTCTCCCAGGAATCGATAATAGCGTAGACAGTTTGAGACATTACTCCCATGGAGAAAAGTGCGCATGGTGCGTGTTATATTCAATCCCGATGCAATTTCTGTGTTTCATCAACACTCTGAACGTCCACAGATTACAGAATGCCTCAAAATGTGTTCGAAAACTACTACTGGTCTCCCAGGAATCGATAAAAGCGTAGACAGTTTGAGACATTACTCCCATGGAGAAAAGTGCTCGTGGTGCGTGTTGTATTCAATACCGATGCAATTTCTGTGTTTCATCAACACTCTGAACGTCCACAGATTACAGAATGCTTCCAGATGTGCTTCGAAAACTACTACTGGTCTCCCAGGAATCGATAAAAGCGTAGACAGTTTGAGACATTACTCCCATGGAGAAAAGTGCGCATGGTGCGTGTTGTATTCAATCCCGATGCAATTTCTGTGTTTCATCAACACTCTGAACGTCCACAGATTACAGAATGCCTCAAAATGTATTTCGAAAACTACTACTGGTCTCCCAGGGATCGATAAAGGCGTAGACAGTTTGAGACATTACTCCCATGGAGAAAAGTGCGCATGGTGCGTGTTGTATTCAATCCCGATGCAATTTCTGTGTTTCAGCAACACTCTGAACGTCCACAGATTACAGAATGCCTCAAAATGTGTTTCGAAAACTACTACTGGTCTCCCAGGAATCGATAAAGGCGTAGACAGTTTGAGACATTACTCCCATGGAGAAAAGTGCGCATGGTGCGTGTTGTATTCAATCCCGATGCAATTTCTGTGTTTCATCAACACTCTGAACGTCCACAGATTACAGAATGCTTCCAGATGTGCTTCGAAAACTACTACTGGTCTCCCAGGAATCGATAAAAGCGTAGACAGTTTGAGACATTACTCCCATGGAGAAAAGTGCTCATGGTGCGTGTTATATTCAATCCCGATGCAATTTCTGTGTTTCATCAACACTCTGAACGTCCACAGATTACAGAATGCCTCAAAATGTGTTTCGAAAACTACTACTGGTCTCCCAGGAATCGATAAAAGCGTAGACAGTTTGAGACATTACTCCCATGGGGAAAAGTGCGCATGGTGCGTGTTATATTCAATCCCGATGCAATTTCTGTGTTTCATCAACACTCTGAACGTCCACAGATTACAGAATGCCTCCAAAAGTATTTCGAAAACTACTACTGATCTCCCAGGAATCGATAAAAGCGTAGACAGTTTGAGACATTACTCCCATGGAGAAAAGTGCGCATGGTCCGTGTTGTATTCAATCCCGATGCAATTTCTGTGTTTCATCAACACTCTGAACGTCCACAGATTACAGAATGCTTCCAGATGTGTTTCGAAAACTACTACTGGTCTCCCAGGAATCGATAAAAGCGTAGACGGTTTGAGACATTACTCCCATGGAGAAAAGTGCGCATGGTCCGTGTTGTATTCAATCCCGATGCAATTTCTTTGTTTCAGCAACACTCTGAACGTCCACAGATTACAGAATGCTTCCAGATGTGCTTCGAAAACTACTACTGGTCTCCCAGGAATCGATAAAAGCGTAGACAGTTTGAGACATTACTCCCATGGAGAAAAGTGCGCATGGTGCGTGTTGTATTCAATCCCGATGCAATTTCTGTGTTTCATCAACACTCTGAACGTCCACAGATTACAGAATGCCTCAAAATGTATTTCGAAAACTACTACTGGTCTCCCAGGGATCGATAAAGGCGTAGACAGTTTGAGACATTACTCCCATGGAGAAAAGTGCGCATGGTGCGTGTTGTATTCAATCCCGATGCAATTTCTGTGTTTCAGCAACACTCTGAACGTCCACAGATTACAGAATGCCTCAAAATGTGTTTCGAAAACTACTACTGGTCTCCCAGGAGTCGATTAAGGCGTAGACAGTTTGAGACATTACTCCCATGGAGAAAAGTGGGCATGGTGCGTGTTGTATTCAATCCCGATGCAATTTCATTGTTTCATCAACACTCTGAACGTCCACAGATTACAGAATGCTTCTAGATGTGCTTCGAAAACTACTACTGGTCTCCCAGGAATCGATAAAAGCGTAGACAGTTTCAGACATTACTCCCATGGAGAAAAGTGCGCATGGTGCGTGTTATATTCAATCCCGATGCAATTTCTGTGTTTCATCAACACTCTGAACGTCCACAGATTACAGAATGCCTCAAAATGTGTTTCGAAAACTACTACTGGTCTCCCAGGAATCGATAAAGGCGTAGACAGTTTGAGACATTACTCCCATGGAGAAAAGTGCGCATGGTCCGTGTTGTATTCAATCCCGATGCAATTTCTGTGTTTCATCAACACTCTGAACGTCCACAGATTACAGAATGCTTCCAGATGTGCTTCGAAAACTACTACTGGTCTCCCAGGAATCGATAAAAGCGTAGACAGTTTGAGACATTACTCCCATGGAGAAAAGTGCTCATGGTGCGTGTTATATTCAATCCCGATGCAATTTCTGTGTTTCATCAACACTCTGAACGTCCACAGATTACAGAATGCCTCAAAATGTGTTTCGAAAACTACTACTGGTCTCCCAGGAATCGATAAAAGCGTAGACAGTTTGAGACATTACTCCCATGGAGAAAAGTGCGCATGGTGCGTGTTATATTCAATCCCGATGCAATTTCTGTGTTTCATCAACACTCTGAACGTCCACAGATTACAGAATGCCTCCAAAAGTATTTCGAAAACTACTACTGGTCTCCCAGGAATCGATAAAAGCGTAGACAGTTTGAGACATTACTCCCATGGAGAAAAGTGCGCATGGTCCGTGTTGTATTCAATCCCGATGCAATTTCTGTGTTTCATCAACACTCTGAACGTCCACAGATTACAGAATGCTTCCAGATGTGTTTCGAAAACTACTACTGGTCTCCCAGGAATCGATAAAAGCGTAGACAGTTTGAGACATTACTCCCATGGAGAAAAGTGCGCATGGTCCGTGTTGTATTCAATCCCGATGCAATTTCTGTGTTTCAGCAACACTCTGAACGTCCACAGATTACAGAATGCTTCCAGATGTGCTTCGAAAACTACTACTGGTCTCCCAGGTATCGATAAAACGTAGACAGTTTGAGACATTACTCCCATGGAGAAAAGTGCGCATGGTCCGTGTTGTATTCAATCCCGATGCAATTTCTGTGTTTCATCAACACACTGAACGTCCACAGATTACAGAATGCTTCCAGATGTGCTTCGAAGACTACTACTGGTCTCCCAGGAATCGATAAAAGCGTAGACAGTTTGAGACATTACTCCCATGGAGAAAAGTGCGCATGGTCCGTGTTGTATTCAATCCCGATGCAATTTCTGTGTTTCATCAACACTCTGAACGTCCACAGATTACAGAATGCCTCCAAAAGTATTTCGAAAACTACTACTGGTCTCCCAGGAATCGATAAAAGCGTAGACAGTTTGAGACATTACTCCCATGGAGAAAAGTGCGCATGGTCCGTGTTGTATTCAATCCCGATGCAATTTCTGTGTTTCATCAACACTCTGAACGTCCACAGATTACAGAATGCTTCCAGATGTGCTTCGAAGACTACTACTGGTCTCCCAGGAATCGATAAAAGCGTAGACAGTTTGAGACATTACTCCCATGGAGAAAAGTGCGCATGGTCCGTGTTGTATTCAATCCCGATGCAATTTCTGTGATTCATCAACACTCTGAACGTCCACAGATTACAGAATGCTTCCAGGTGTGCTTCGAAAACTACTACTGGTCTCCCTGGAATCCATAAAAGCGTAGACAGTTTGAGACATTACTCCCATGGAGAAAAGTGCGCATGGTCCGTGTTGTATTCAATCAAGATGCAATTTCTGTGTTTCATCAACACTCTGAACGTCCACAGATTACAGAATGCTTCCAGATGTGTTTCGAAAACTACTACTGGTCTCCCAGGAATCGATAAAAGCGTAGACAGTTTGAGACATTACTCCCATGGATAAAAGTGCGCATGGTCTGTGTTGTATTCAATCCCGATGCAATTTCTGTGTTTCAGCAACACTCTGAACGTCCACAGATTACAGAATGCTTCCAGATGTGCTTCGAAGACTACTACTTGTCTCCCAGGAATCGATAAAAGCGTAGACAGTTTGAGACATTACTCCCATGGAGAAAAGTGCGCATGGTCCGTGTTGTATTCAATCCCGATGCAATTTCTGTGTTTCATCAACACTCTGAACGTCCACAGATTACAGAATGCTTCCAGATGTGCTTCGAAAACTACTACTGGTCTCCCAGGAATCGATAAAAGCGTAGACAGTTTGAGACATTACTCCCATGGAGAAAAGTGCGCATGGTCCGTGTTGTATTCAATCCCGATGCCATTTCTGTGTTTCATCAACACTCTGAACGTCCACAGATTACAGAATGCTTCCAGATGTGCTTCGAAAACTACTACTGGTCTCCCAGGAATCGATAAAAGCGTAGACAATTTGAGACATTACTCCCATGGAGAAAAGTGCGCATGGTGCGTGTTATATTCAATCCCGATGCAATTTCTGTGTTTCATCAACACTCTGAACGTCCACAGATTACAGAATGCCTCAAAATGTGTTTCGAAAACTACTACTGGTCTCCCAGGAATCGATAAAGGCGTAGACAGTTTGAGACATTACTCCCATGGAGAAAAGTGCGCATGGTGCGTGTTGTATTCAATCCCGATGCAATTTCTGTATTTCATCAACACTCTGAACGTCCACAGATTACAGAATGCCTCCAAATGTATTTCGAAAACTACTACTGGTCTCCCAGGAATCGATAAAATCGTAGACAGTTTGAGACATTACTCCCATGGAGAAAAGTGCGCATGGTGCGTGTTATATTCAATCCCGATGCAATTTCTGTGTTTCATCAACACTCTGAACGTCCACAGATTACAGAATGCCTCAAAATGTGTTTCGAAAACTACTACTGGTCTCGCTGGAATCGATAAAGGCGTAGACAGTTTGAGACATTACTTCGATGGAGAAAAGTGCGCATGGTGCGTGTTGTATTCAATCCCGATGCAATTTCTGTGTTTCATCAACACTCTGAACGTCCACAGATTACAGAATGCTTCCAGATGTGCTTCGAAAACTACTACTGGTCTCCCAGGAATCGATAATAGCGTAGACAGTTTGAGACATTACTCCCATGGAGAAAAGTGCGCATGGTGCGTGTTATATTCAATCCCGATGCAATTTCTGTGTTTCATCAACACTCTGAACGTCCACAGATTAAAGAATGCCTCAAAATGTGTTTCGAAAACTACTACTGGTCTCCCAGGAATCGATAAAAGCGTAGACAGTTTGAGACATTACTCCCATGGAGAAAAGTGCTCGTGGTGCGTGTTGTATTCAATACCGATGCAATTTCTGTGTTTCATCAACACTCTGAACGTCCACAGATTACAGAATGCTTCCAGATGTGCTTCGAAAACTACTACTGGTCTCCCAGGAATCGATAAAAGCGTAGACAGTTTGAGACATTACTCCCATGGAGAAAAGTGCGCATGGTGCGTTTTGTATTCAATCCCGATGCAATTTCTGTGTTTCATCAACACTCTGAACGTCCACAGATTACAGAATGCCTAAAAATGTATTTCGAAAACTACTACTGGTCTCCCAGGGATCGATAAAGGCGTAGACAGTTTGAGACATTACTCCCATGGAGAAAAGTGCGCATGGTGCGTGTTGTATTCAATCCCGATGCAATTTCTGTGTTTCAGCAACACTCTGAACGTCCACAGATTACAGAATGCCTCAAAATGTGTTTCGAAAACTACTACTGGTCTCCCAGGAGTCGATAAAGGCGTAGACAGTTTGAGACATTACTCCCATGGAGAAAAGTGGGCATGGTGCGTGTTGTATTCAATCCCGATGCAATTTCTTTGTTTCATCAACACTCTGAACGTCCACAGATTACAGAATGCCTCAAAATGTGTTTCGAAAACTACTACTGGTCTCCCAGGAATCGATAATAGCGTAGACAGTTTGAGACATTACTCCCATGGAGAAAAGTGCGCATGGTGCGTGTTATATTCAATCCCGATGCAATTTCTGTGTTTCATCAACACTCTGAACGTCCACAGATTACAGAATGCCTCAAAATGTGTTTCGAAAACTACTACTGGTCTCCCAGGGATCGATAAAGGCGTAGACAGTTTGAGACATTACTCCCATGGAGAAAAGTGCGCATGGTGCGTGTTGTATTCAATCCCGATGCAATTTCTGTGTTTCAGCAACACTCTGAACGTCCACAGATTACAGAATGCCTCAAAATGTGTTTCGAAAACTACTACTGGTCTCCCAGGAGTCGATAAAGGCGTAGACAGTTTGAGACATTACTCCCATGGAGAAAAGTGCGCATGGTCCGTGTTGTATTCAATCCCGATGCAATTTCTGTGTTTCATCAACACTCTGAACGTCCACAGATTACAGAATGCTTCCAGGTGTGCTTCGAAAACTACTACTGGTCTCCCTGGAATCCATAAAAGCGTAGACAGTTTGAGACATTACTCCCATGGAGAAAAGTGCGCATGGTCCGTGTTGTATTCAATCCCGATGCAATTTCTGTGTTTCATCAACACTCTGAACGTCCACAGATTACAGAATGCTTCCAGATGTGTTTCGAAAACTACTACTGGTCTCCCAGGAATCGATAAAAGCGTAGACAGTTTGAGACATTACTCCCATGGATAAAAGTGCGCATGGTCTGTGTTGTATTCAATCCCGATGCAATTTCTGTGTTTCAGCAACACTCTGAACGTCCACAGATTACAGAATGCTTCCAGATGTGCTTCGAAGACTACTACTTGTCTCCCAGGAATCGATAAAAGCGTAGACAGTTTGAGACATTACTCCCATGGAGAAAAGTGCGCATGGTCCGTGTTGTATTCAATCCCGATGCAATTTCTGTGTTTCATCAACACTCTGAACGTCCACAGATTACAGAATGCTTCCAGATGTGCTTCGAAAACTACTACTGGTCTCCCAGGAATCGATAAAAGCGTAGACAGTTTGAGACATTACTCCCATGGAGAAAAGTGCGCATGGTCCGTGTTGTATTCAATCCCGATGCCATTTCTGTGTTTCATCAACACTCTGAACGTCCACAGATTACAGAATGCTTCCAGATGTGCTTCGAAAACTACTACTGGTCTCCCAGGAATCGATAAAAGCGTAGACAGTTTGAGACATTACTCCCATGGAGAAAAGTGCGCATGGTGCGTGTTATATTCAATCCCGATGCAATTTCTGTGTTTCATCAACACTCTGAACGTCCACAGATTACAGAATGCCTCAAAATGTGTTTCGAAAACTACTACTGGTCTCCCAGGAATCGATAAAGGCGTAGACAGTTTGAGACATTACTCCCATGGAGAAAAGTGCGCATGGTGCGTGTTGTATTCAATCCCGATGCAATTTCTGTATTTCATCAACACTCTGAACGTCCACAGATTACAGAATGCCTCCAAATGTATTTCGAAAACTACTACTGGTCTCCCAGGAATCGATAAAATCGTAGACAGTTTGAGACATTACTCCCATGGAGAAAAGTGCGCATGGTGCGTGTTATATTCAATCCCGATGCAATTTCTGTGTTTCATCAACACTCTGAACGTCCACAGATTACAGAATGCCTCAAAATGTGTTTCGAAAACTACTACTGGTCTCGCTGGAATCGATAAAGGCGTAGACAGTTTGAGACATTACTTCGATGGAGAAAAGTGCGCATGGTGCGTGTTGTATTCAATCCCGATGCAATTTCTGTGTTTCATCAACACTCTGAACGTCCACAGATTACAGAATGCTTCCAGATGTGCTTCGAAAACTACTACTGGTCTCCCAGGAATCGATAATAGCGTAGACAGTTTGAGACATTACTCCCATGGAGAAAAGTGCGCATGGTGCGTGTTATATTCAATCCCGATGCAATTTCTGTGTTTCATCAACACTCTGAACGTCCACAGATTACAGAATGCCTCAAAATGTGTTTCGAAAACTACTACTGGTCTCCCAGGAATCGATAAAAGCGTAGACAGTTTGAGACATTACTCCCATGGAGAAAAGTGCTCGTGGTGCGTGTTGTATTCAATACCGATGCAATTTCTGTGTTTCATCAACACTCTGAACGTCCACAGATTACAGAATGCTTCCAGATGTGCTTCGAAAACTACTACTGGTCTCCCAGGAATCGATAAAAGCGTAGACAGTTTGAGACATTACTCCCATGGAGAAAAGTGCGCATGGTGCGTGTTGTATTCAATCCCGATGCAATTTCTGTGTTTCATCAACACTCTGAACGTCCACAGATTACAGAATGCCTCAAAATGTATTTCGAAAACTACTACTGGTCTCCCAGGGATCGATAAAGGCGTAGACAGTTTGAGACATTACTCCCATGGAGAAAAGTGCGCATGGTGCGTGTTGTATTCAATCCCGATGCAATTTCTGTGTTTCAGCAACACTCTGAACGTCCACAGATTACAGAATGCCTCAAAATGTGTTTCGAAAACTACTACTGGTCTCCCAGGAGTCGATAAAGGCGTAGACAGTTTGAGACATTACTCCCATGGAGAAAAGTGGGCATGGTGCGTGTTGTATTCAATCCCGATGCAATTTCTGTGTTTCATCAACACTCTGAACGTCCACAGATTACAGAATGCTTCCAGATGTGCTTTGAAAACTACTACTGGTCTCCCAGGAATCGATAAAAGCGTAGACAGTTTGAGACATTACTCCCATGGAGAAAAGTGCGCATGGTGCGTGTTGTATTCAATCCCGATGCAATTTCTGTGTTTCATCAACACTCTGAACGTCCACAGATTACAGAATGCTTCCAGATGTGCTTCGAAAACTACTACTGGTCTCCCAGGAATCGATAAAAGCGTAGACAGTTTGAGACATTACTCCCATGGAGAAAAGTGCTCATGGTGCGTGTTATATTCAATCCCGATGCAATTTCTGTGTTTCATCAACACTCTGAACGTCCACAGATTACAGAATGCCTCAAAATGTGTTTCGAAAACTACTACTGGTCTCCCAGGAATCGATAAAAGCGTAGACAGTTTGAGACATTACTCCCATGGAGAAAAGTGCGCATGGTGCGTGTTATATTCAATCCCGATGCAATTTCTGTGTTTCATCAACACTCTGAACGTCCACAGATTACAGAATGCCTCCAAAAGTATTTCGAAAACTACTACTGGTCTCCCAGGAATCGATAAAAGCGTAGACAGTTTGAGACATTACTCCCATGGAGAAAAGTGCGCATGGTCCGTGTTGTATTCAATCCCGATGCAATTTCTGTGTTTCATCAACACTCTGAACGTCCACAGATTACAGAATGCTTCCAGATGTGTTTCGAAAACTACTACTGGTCTCCCAGGAATCGATAATAGCGTGGACAGTTTGAGACATTACTCCCATGGAGAAAAGTGCGCATGGTCCGTGTTGTATTCAATCCCGATGCAATTTCTGTGTTTCAGCAACACTCTGAACGTCCACAGATTACAGAATGCTTCCAGATGTGCTTCGAAAACTACTACTGGTCTCCCAGGTATCGATAAAAGCGTAGACAGTTTGAGACATTACTCCCATGGAGAAAAGTGCGCATGGTCCGTGTTGTATTCAATCCCGATGCAATTTCTGTGTTTCATCAACACACTGAACGTCCACAGATTACAGAATGCTTCCAGATGTGCTTCGAAGACTACTACTGGTCTCCCAGGAATCGATAAAAGCGTAGACAGTTTGAGACATTACTCCCATGGAGAAAAGTGCGCATGGTCCGTGTTGTATTCAATCCCGATGCAATTTCTGTGTTTCATCAACACTCTGAACGTCCACAGATTACAGAATGCTTCCAGATGTGCTTCGAAAACTACTACTGGTCTCCCAGGAATCGATAAAAGCGTAGACAGTTTGAGACATTACTCCCATGGAGAAAAGTGCTCATGGTGCGTGTTATATTCAATCCCGATGCAATTTCTGTGTTTCATCAACACTCTGAACGTCCACAGATTACAGAATGCCTCAAAATGTGTTTCGAAAACTACTACTGGTCTCCCAGGAATCGATAAAAGCGTAGACAGTTTGAGACATTACTCCCATGGAGAAAAGTGCGCATGGTCCGTGTTGTATTCAATCCCGATGCAATTTCTGTGTTTCATCAACACTCTGAACGTCCACAGATTACAGAATGCCTCCAAAAGTATTTCGAAAACTACTACTGGTCTCCCAGGAATCGATAAAAGCGTAGACAGTTTGAGACATTACTCCCATGGAGAAAAGTGCGCATGGTCCGTGTTGTATTCAATCCCGATGCAATTTCTGTGTTTCATCAACACTCTGAAAGTCCACAGATTACAGAATGCTTCCAGATGTGTTTCGAAAACTACTACTGGTCTCCCAGGAATCGATAAAAGCGTAGACAGTTTGAGACATTACTCCCATGGAGAAAAGTGCGCATGGTGCGTGTTATATTCAATCCCGATGCAATTTCTGTGTTTCATCATCACTCTGAACGTCCACAGATTACAGAATGCCTCCAAAAGTATTTCGAAAACTACTACTGGTCTCCCAGGAATCGATAAAAGCGTAGACAGTTTGAGACATTACTCCCATGGAGAAAAGTGCGCATGGTGCGTGTTATATTCAATCCCGATGCAATTTCTGTGTTTCATCAACACTCTGAACGTCCACAGATTACAGAATGCCTCCAAAAGTATTTCGAAAACTACTACTGGTCTCCCAGGAATCGATAAAAGCGTAGACAGTTTGAGACATTACTCCCATGGAGAAAAGTGCGCATGGTCCGTGTTGTATTCAATCCCGATGCAATTTCTGTGTTTCATCAACACTCTGAACGTCCACAGATTACAGAATGCTTCCAGATGTGCTTCGAAGACTACTACTGGTCTCCCAGGAATCGATAAAAGCGTAGACAGTTTGAGACATTACTCCCATGGAGAAAAGTGCGCATGGTCCGTGTTGTATTCAATCCCGATGCAATTTCTGTGTTTCATCAACACTCTGAACGTCCACAGATTACAGAATGCTTCCAGGTGTGCTTCGAAAACTACTACTGGTCTCCCTGGAATCGATAAAAGCGTAGACAGTTTGAGACATTACTCCCATGGAGAAAAGTGCGCATGGTCCGTGTTGTATTCAATCCCGATGCAATTTCTGTGTTTCATCAACACTCTGAACGTCCACAGATTACAGAATGCTTCCAGATGTGTTTCGAAAACTACTACTGGTCTCCCAGGAATCGATAAAAGCGTAGACAGTTTGAGACATTACTCCCATGCAGAAAAGTGCGCATGGTCTGTGTTGTATTCAATCCCGATGCAATTTCTGTGTTTCAGCAACACTCTGAACGTCCACAGATTACAGAATGCTTCCAGATGTGCTTCGAAAACTACTACTGGTCTCCCAGGTATCGATAAAAGCGTAGACAGTTTGAGACATTACTCCCATGGAGAAAAGTGCGCATGGTCCGTGTTGTATTCAATCCCGATGCAATTTCTGTGTTTCATCAACACTCTGAACGTCCACAGATTACAGAATGCCTCAAAATGTGTTTCGAAAACTACTACTGGTCTCCCAGGAATCGATAAAGTCGTAGACAGTTTGAGACATTACTCCCATGGAGAAAAGTGCGCATGGTGCGTGTTGTATTCAATCCCGATGCAATTTCTGTGTTTCATCAACACTCTGAACGTCCATAGATTACAGAATGCTTCCAGATGTGCTTCGAAAACTACTACTGGTCTCCCAGGAATCGATAAAAGCGTAGACAGTTTGAGACAGTACTCCAATGGAGAAAAGTGCGCATGGTGCGTGTTATATTCAATCCCGATGCAATTTCTGTGTTTCATCAACACTCTAAACGTCCACAGATTACAGAATGCCTCCAAATGTGTTTCGAAAACTACTACTGGTCTCCCAGGAATCGATAAAAGCGTAGACAGTTTGAGACATTACTCCCATGGAGAAAAGTGCGCATGGTCCGTGTTTTATTCAATCCCGATGCAATTTCTGTGTTTCATCAACACTCTGAACGTCCACAGATTACAGAATGCTTCCAGATGCGTTTCGAAAACTACTACTGGTCTCCCAGGAATCGATAAAAGCGTAGACAGTTTGAGACATTACTCCCATGGAGAAAAGTGCGCATGGTGCGTATTACATTCAATCCCGATGTAATTTCTGTGTTTCATCAACACTCTGAACGTCCACAGATTACAGAATGCCTCAAAATGTGTTTCGAAAACTACTACTGGTCTCCCAGGAATCGATAAAGGCGTAGACAGTTTGAGACATTACTCCCATGGAGAAAAGTGCGCATGGTGCGTGTTGTATTCAATCCCGATGCAATTTCTGTGTTTCATCAACACTCTGAACGTCCACAGATTACAGAATGCTTCCAGATGTGCTTCGAAAACTACTACTGGTCTCCCAGGAATCGATAAAAGCGTAGACATTTTGAGACATTACTCCCATGGAGAAAAGTGCTCATGGTCCGTGTTGTATTCAATCCCGATGCAATTTCTGTGTTTCATCAACACTCTGAACGTCCACAGATTACAGAATGCTTCCAGATGTGCTTCGAAAACTACTACTGGTCTCCCAGGAATCGATAAAAGCGTAGACAGTTTGAGACATTACTCCCAAGGAGAAAAGTGCGCATGGTCCGTGTTGTATTCAATCCCGATGCAATTTCTGGGTTTCATCAACACTCTGAACGTCCACAGATTACAGAATGCCTCCAAATGTATTTCGAAAACTACTACTGGTCTCCCCGGAATCGATAAAAGCGTAGACAGTTTGAGACATTACTCCCATGGAGAAAAGTGCGCATTGTGCGTGTTATATTCAATCCCGATGCAATTTCTGTGTTTCATCAACACTCTGAACGTCCACAGATTACAGAATGCCTCAAAATGTGTTTCGAAAACTACTACTGGTCTCCCAGGAATCGATAAAAGCGTAGACAGTTTGAGACATTACTCCCATGGAGAAAAGTGCGCATGGTGCGTGTTATATTCAATCCCGATGCAATTTCTGTGTTTCATCAACACTCTGAACGTCCACAGATTACAGAATGCTTCCAGATGTGCTTCGAAAACTACTACTGGTCTCCCAGGAATCGATAAAAGCGTAGACAGTTTGAGACATTACTCCCATGGAGAAAAGTGCTCATGGTGCGTGTTATATTCAATCCCGATGCAATTTCTGTGTTTCATCAACACTCTGAACGTCCACAGATTACAGAATGCCTCAAAATGTGTTTCGAAAACTACTACTGGTCTCCCAGGAATCGATAAAAGCGTAGACAGTTTGAGACATTACTCCCATGGAGAAAAGTGCGCATGGTCCGTGTTTTATTCAATCCCGATGCAATTTCTGTGTTTCATCAACACTCTGAACGTCCACAGATTACAGAATGCTTCCAGATGCGTTTCGAAAACTACTACTGGTCTCCCAGGAATCGATAAAAGCGTAGACAGTTTGAGACATTACTCCCATGGAGAAAAGTGCGCATGGTGCGTATTACATTCAATCCCGATGTAATTTCTGTGTTTCATCAACACTCTGAACGTCCACAGATTACAGAATGCCTCAAAATGTGTTTCGAAAACTACTACTGGTCTCCCAGGAATCGATAAAGGCGTAGACAGTTTGAGACATTACTCCCATGGAGAAAAGTGCGCATGGTGCGTGTTGTATTCAATCCCGATGCAATTTCTGTGTTTCATCAACACTCTGAACGTCCACAGATTACAGAATGCTTCCAGATGTGCTTCGAAAACTACTACTGGTCTCCCAGGAATCGATAAAAGCGTAGACATTTTGAGACATTACTCCCATGGAGAAAAGTGCTCATGGTCCGTGCTGTATTCAATCCCGATGCAATTTCTGTGTTTCATCAACACTCTGAACGTCCACAGATTACAGAATGCTTCCAGATGTGCTTCGAAAACTACTACTGGTCTCCCAGGAATCGATAAAAGCGTAGACAGTTTGAGACATTACTCCCAAGGAGAAAAGTGCGCATGGTCCGTGTTGTATTCAATCCCGATGCAATTTCTGGGTTTCATCAACACTCTGAACGTCCACAGATTACAGAATGCCTCCAAATGTATTTCGAAAACTACTACTGGTCTCCCCGGAATCGATAAAAGCGTAGACAGTTTGAGACATTACTCCCATGGAGAAAAGTGCGCATTGTGCGTGTTATATTCAATCCCGATGCAATTTCTGTGTTTCATCAACACTCTGAACGTCCACAGATTACAGAATGCCTCAAAATGTGTTTCGAAAACTACTACTGGTCTCCCAGGAATCGATAAAAGCGTAGACAGTTTGAGACATTACTCCCATGGAGAAAAGTGCGCATGGTGCGTGTTATATTCAATCCCGATGCAATTTCTGTGTTTCATCAACACTCTGAACGTCCACAGATTACAGAATGCTTCCAGATGTGCTTCGAAAACTACTACTGGTCTCCCAGGAATCGATAAAAGCGTAGACAGTTTGAGACATTACTCCCATGGAGAAAAGTGCTCATGGTGCGTGTTATATTCAATCCCGATGCAATTTCTGTGTTTCATCAACACTCTGAACGTCCACAGATTACAGAATGCCTCAAAATGTGTTTCGAAAACTACTACTGGTCTCCCAGGAATCGATAAAAGCGTAGACAGTTTGAGACATTACTCCCATGGAGAAAAGTGCGCATGGTGCGTGTTATATTCAATCCCGATGCAATTTCTGTGTTTCATCAACACTCTGAACGTCCACAGATTACAGAATGCCTCCAAAAGTATTTCGAAAACTACTACTGGTCTCCCAGGAATCGATAAAAGCGTAGACAGTTTGAGACATTACTCCAATGGAGAAAAGTGCGCATGGTCCGTGTTGTATTCAATCCCGATGCAATTTCTGTGTTTCATCAACACTCTGAACGTCCACAGATTACAGAATGCTTCCAGATGTGTTTCGAAAACTACTACTGGTCTCCCAGGAATCGATAATAGCGTAGACAGTTTGAGACATTACTCCCATGGAGAAAAGTGCGCATGGTCCGTGTTGTATTCAATCCCGATGCAATTTCTGTGTTTCAGCAACACTCTGAACGTCCACAGATTACAGAATGCTTCCAGATGTGCTTCGAAAACTACTACTGGTCTCCCAGGTATCGATAAAAGCGTAGACAGTTTGAGACATTACTCCCATGGAGAAAAGTGCGCATGGTCCGTGTTGTATTCAATCCCGATGCAATTTCTGTGTTTCATCAACACACTGAACGTCCACAGATTACAGAATGCTTCCAGATGTGCTTCGAAGACTACTACTGGTCTCCCAGGAATCGATAAAAGCGTAGACAGTTTGAGACATTACTCCCATGGAGAAAAGTGCGCATGGTCCGTGTTGTATTCAATCCCGATGCAATTTCTGTGTTTCATCAACACTCTGAACGTCCACAGATTACAGAATGCTTCCAGATGTGCTTCGAAAACTACTACTGGTCTCCCAGGAATCGATAAAAGCGTAGACAGTTTGAGACATTACTCCCATGGAGAAAAGTGCTCATGGTGCGTGTTATATTCAATCCCGATGCAATTTCTGTGTTTCATCAACACTCTGAACGTCCACAGATTACAGAATGCCTCAAAATGTGTTTCGAAAACTACTACTGGTCTCCCAGGAATCGATAAAAGCGTAGACAGTTTGAGACATTACTCCCATGGAGAAAAGTGCGCATGGTCCGTGTTGTATTCAATCCCGATGCAATTTCTGTGTTTCATCAACACTCTGAACGTCCACAGATTACAGAATGCCTCCAAAAGTATTTCGAAAACTACTACTGGTCTCCCAGGAATCGATAAAAGCGTAGACAGTTTGAGACATTACTCCCATGGAGAAAAGTGCGCATGGTCCGTGTTGTATTCAATCCCGATGCAATTTCTGTGTTTCATCAACACTCTGAAAGTCCACAGATTACAGAATGCTTCCAGATGTGTTTCGAAAACTACTACTGGTCTCCCAGGAATCGATAAAAGCGTAGACAGTTTGAGACATTACTCCCATGGAGAAAAGTGCGCATGGTGCGTGTTATATTCAATCCCGATGCAATTTCTGTGTTTCATCATCACTCTGAACGTCCACAGATTACAGAATGCCTCCAAAAGTATTTCGAAAACTACTACTGGTCTCCCAGGAATCGATAAAAGCGTAGACAGTTTGAGACATTACTCCCATGGAGAAAAGTGCGCATGGTGCGTGTTATATTCAATCCCGATGCAATTTCTGTGTTTCATCAACACTCTGAACGTCCACAGATTACAGAATGCCTCCAAAAGTATTTCGAAAACTACTACTGGTCTCCCAGGAATCGATAAAAGCGTAGACAGTTTGAGACATTACTCCCATGGAGAAAAGTGCGCATGGTCCGTGTTGTATTCAATCCCGATGCAATTTCTGTGTTTCATCAACACTCTGAACGTCCACAGATTACAGAATGCTTCCAGATGTGCTTCGAAGACTACTACTGGTCTCCCAGGAATCGATAAAAGCGTAGACAGTTTGAGACATTACTCCCATGGAGAAAAGTGCGCATGGTCCGTGTTGTATTCAATCCCGATGCAATTTCTGTGTTTCATCAACACTCTGAACGTCCACAGATTACAGAATGCTTCCAGGTGTGCTTCGAAAACTACTACTGGTCTCCCTGGAATCGATAAAAGCGTAGACAGTTTGAGACATTACTCCCATGGAGAAAAGTGCGCATGGTCCGTGTTGTATTCAATCCCGATGCAATTTCTGTGTTTCATCAACACTCTGAACGTCCACAGATTACAGAATGCTTCCAGATGTGTTTCGAAAACTACTACTGGTCTCCCAGGAATCGATAAAAGCGTAGACAGTTTGAGACATTACTCCCATGCAGAAAAGTGCGCATGGTCTGTGTTGTATTCAATCCCGATGCAATTTCTGTGTTTCAGCAACACTCTGAACGTCCACAGATTACAGAATGCTTCCAGATGTGCTTCGAAAACTACTACTGGTCTCCCAGGTATCGATAAAAGCGTAGACAGTTTGAGACATTACTCCCATGGAGAAAAGTGCGCATGGTCCGTGTTGTATTCAATCCCGATGCAATTTCTGTGTTTCATCAACACTCTGAACGTCCACAGATTACAGAATGCCTCAAAATGTGTTTCGAAAACTACTACTGGTCTCCCAGGAATCGATAAAGTCGTAGACAGTTTGAGACATTACTCCCATGGAGAAAAGTGCGCATGGTGCGTGTTGTATTCAATCCCGATGCAATTTCTGTGTTTCATCAACACTCTGAACGTCCATAGATTACAGAATGCTTCCAGATGTGCTTCGAAAACTACTACTGGTCTCCCAGGAATCGATAAAAGCGTAGACAGTTTGAGACAGTACTCCAATGGAGAAAAGTGCGCATGGTGCGTGTTATATTCAATCCCGATGCAATTTCTGTGTTTCATCAACACTCTAAACGTCCACAGATTACAGAATGCCTCCAAATGTGTTTCGAAAACTACTACTGGTCTCCCAGGAATCGATAAAAGCGTAGACAGTTTGAGACATTACTCCCATGGAGAAAAGTGCGCATGGTCCGTGTTTTATTCAATCCCGATGCAATTTCTGTGTTTCATCAACACTCTGAACGTCCACAGATTACAGAATGCTTCCAGATGCGTTTCGAAAACTACTACTGGTCTCCCAGGAATCGATAAAAGCGTAGACAGTTTGAGACATTACTCCCATGGAGAAAAGTGCGCATGGTGCGTATTACATTCAATCCCGATGTAATTTCTGTGTTTCATCAACACTCTGAACGTCCACAGATTACAGAATGCCTCAAAATGTGTTTCGAAAACTACTACTGGTCTCCCAGGAATCGATAAAGGCGTAGACAGTTTGAGACATTACTCCCATGGAGAAAAGTGCGCATGGTGCGTGTTGTATTCAATCCCGATGCAATTTCTGTGTTTCATCAACACTCTGAACGTCCACAGATTACAGAATGCTTCCAGATGTGCTTCGAAAACTACTACTGGTCTCCCAGGAATCGATAAAAGCGTAGACATTTTGAGACATTACTCCCATGGAGAAAAGTGCTCATGGTCCGTGTTGTATTCAATCCCGATGCAATTTCTGTGTTTCATCAACACTCTGAACGTCCACAGATTACAGAATGCTTCCAGATGTGCTTCGAAAACTACTACTGGTCTCCCAGGAATCGATAAAAGCGTAGACAGTTTGAGACATTACTCCCATGGAGAAAAGTGCGCATGGTCCGTGTTGTATTCAATCCCGATGCAATTTCTGGGTTTCATCAACACTCTGAACGTCCACAGATTACAGAATGCCTCCAAATGTATTTCGAAAACTACTACTGGTCTCCCCGGAATCGATAAAAGCGTAGACAGTTTGAGACATTACTCCCATGGAGAAAAGTGCGCATTGTGCGTGTTATATTCAATCCCGATGCAATTTCTGTGTTTCATCAACACTCTGAACGTCCACAGATTACAGAATGCCTCAAAATGTGTTTCGAAAACTACTACTGGTCTCCCAGGAATCGATAAAAGCGTAGACAGTTTGAGACATTACTCCCATGGAGAAAAGTGCGCATGGTGCGTGTTATATTCAATCCCGATGCAATTTCTGTGTTTAATCAACACACTGAACGTCCACAGATTACAGAATGCCTCAAAATGTGTTTAGAAAACTACTACTGGTCTCCCAGGAATCGATAAAAGCGTAGACAGTTTGAGACATTACTCCCATGGAGAAAAGTGCGCATGGTGCGTGTTATACTCAATCCCGATGCAATTTCTGTGTTTCATCAACACTCTGAACATCCACAGATTACAGAAAGCTTCCAGATGAGCTTCGAAAACTACTACTGGTCTCCCAGGAATCGATAAAACCGTAGACAGTTTGAGACATTACTCCCATGGAGAAAAGTGCGCATGGTGCGTGTTGTATTCAATCCCGATGCAATTTCTGTGTTTCATCAACACTCTGAACGTCCACAGATTACATCATGCCTCCAAATGTGTTTCGAAAGCTACTACTGGTCTCCCAGGAATCGATAAAAGCGTAGACAGTTTGAGACATTACTCACATGGAGAAAAGTGCGAATGGTGCGTGTTGTATTCAATCCCGATGCAATTTCTGTGTTTCATCAACACTCTGAACGACCACAGATTACAGAATGCTTCCAGATGTGCTTCGAAAACTACTACTGGTCTCCCAGGAATCGATAAAAGCGTAGACAGTTTGAGACATTACTCCCATGGAGAAAAGTGCGCATGGTGCGTGTTATATTCAATCCCGATGCAATTTCTGTGTTTCATCAACACTCTGAACGTCCACAGATTACAGAATGCCTCAAAATGTGTTTAGAAATCTACTACTGGTCTCCCAGGAATCGATAAAAGCGTAGACAGTTTGAGACATTACTCCCATGGAGAAAAGTGCGCATGGTGCGTGTTATATTCAATCCCGATGCAATTTCTGTGTTTCATCAACACTCTGAACGTCCACAGATTACAGAATGCCTCCAAATGTATTTCGAAAACTACTACTGGTCTCCCAGGAGTCGATAAAAGCGTAGACAGTTTGAGACACTACTCCCATGGAGAAAAGTGCGCATGGTGCGTGTTGTATTCAATCCCGATGCAATTTCTGTGTTTCATCAACACTCTGAACGACCACAGATTACAGAATGCTTCCAGATGTGCTTCGAAAACTACTACTGGTCTCCCAGGAATCGATAAAAGCGTAGACAGTTTGAGACATTACTCCCATGGAGAAAAGTGCGCATGGTGCGTGTTATATTCAATCCCGATGCAATTTCTGTGTTTCATCAACACTCTGAACGTCCACAGATTACAGAATGCCTCAAAATGTGTTTAGAATTCTACTACTGGTCTCCCAGGAATCGATAAAAGCGTAGACAGTTTGAGACATTACTCCCATGGAGAAAAGTGCGCATGGTGCGTGTTATATTCAATCCCGATGCAATTTCTGTGTTTCATCAACACTCTGAACGTCCACAGATTACAGAATGCTTCCAGAGGTGCTTCGAAAACTACTACTGGTCTCCCAGGAATCGATAAAAGCGTAGACAGTTTGAGACATTACTCCCATGGAGAAAAGTGCGCATGGTGCGTGTTATATTCAATCCCGATGCAATTTCTGTGTTTCATCAACACTCTGAACGTCCACAGATTACAGAATGCCTCAAAATGTGTTTAGAAATCTACTACTGGTCTCCCAGGAATCGATAAAAGCGTAGACAGTTTGAGACGTTACTCCCATGGAGAAAAGTGCGCATGGTGCGTGTTATATTCAATCCCGATGCAATTTCTGTGTTTCATCAACACTCTGAACGTCCACAGATTACAGAATGCCTCCAAATGTATTTCGAAAACTACTACTGGTCTCCCAGGAGTCGATAAAAGCGTAGACAGTTTGAGACACTACTCCCATGGAGAAAAGTGCGCATGGTGCGTGTTGTATTCAATCCCGATGCAATTTCTGTGTTTCATCAACACTCTGAACGACCACAGATTACAGAATGCTTCCAGATGTGCTTCGAAAACTACTACTGGTCTCCCAGGAATCGATAAAAGCGTAGACAGTTTGAGACATTACTCCCATGGAGAAAAGTGCGCATGGTGCGTGTTATATTCAATCCCGATGCAATTTCTGTGTTTCATCAACACTCTGAACGTCCACAGATTACAGAATGCCTCAAAATGTGTTTAGAAATCTACTACTGGTCTCCCAGGAATCGATAAAAGCGTAGACAGTTTGAGACATTACTCCCATGGAGAAAAGTGCGCATGGTGCGTGTTATATTCAATCCCGATGCAATTTCTGTGTTTCATCAACACTCTGAACGTCCACAGATTACAGAATGCTTCCAGATGTGCTTCGAAAACTACTACTGGTCTCCCAGGAATCGATAAAAGCGTAGACAGTTTGAGACATTACTCCCATGGAGAAAAGTGCGCATGGTGCTTGTTGTATTCAATCCCGATGCAATTTCTGTGTTTCATCAACACTCTGAACGTCCACAGATTACAGAATGCTTCCAGATGTGCTTCGAAAACTACTACTGGTCTCCCAGGAATCGATAAAAGCGTAGACAGTTTGAGACATTACTCCCATGGAGAAAAGTGCTCGTGGTGCGTGTTGTATTCAATACCGATGCAATTTCTGTGTTTCATCAACACTCTGAACGTCCACAGATTACAGAATGCTTCCAGATGTGCGCCGAAAGCTACTACGGGTCTTCCAGGAATCGATAAAAGCGTAGACAGTTTGAGACATTATTCCCATGGAGAAAAGTGCGCATGGTCCGTGTTGTATTCAATCCCGATGCAATTTCTGTGTTTCATCAACACTCTGAACGTCCACAGATTACAGAATGCTTCCAGATGTGCTTCGAAAACTACTACTGGTCTCCCAGGAATCGATAAAAGCGTAGACAGTTTGAGACATTACTCCCATGGAGAAAAGTGCGCATGGTGCGTGTTATATTCAATCCCGATGCAATTTCTGTGTTTCATCAAACACTCTGAACGTCCACAGATTACAGAATGCCTCAAAATGTGTTTCGAAAACTACTACTGGTCTCCCAGGAATCGATAAAGGCGTAGACAGTTTGAGACAATACTCCCATGGAGAAAAGTGCGCATGGTGCGTGTTGTATTCAATCCCGATGCAATTTCTGTGTTTCATCAACACTCTGAACGTCCACAGATTACAGAATGCTTCCAGATGTGCTTCGAAAACTACTACTGGTCTACCAGGAATCGATAAAAGCGTAGACAGTTTGAGACATTACTCCCATGGAGAAAAGTGCGCATGGTGCGTGTTATATACAATCCCGATGCAATTTCTGTGTTTCATCAACACTCTGAACGTCCACAGATTACAGAATGCCTCAAAATGTGTTTCGAAAACTACTACTGGTCTCCCAGGAATCGATAAAAGCGTAGACAGTTTGAGACATTACTCCCATGGAGAAAAGTGCGCATGGTCCGTGTTGTATTCAATCCCGATGCAATTTCTGTGTTTCATCAACACTCTGAACGTCCACAGATTACAGAATGCTTCCAGATGTGCTTCGAAAGCTACTACTGGTCTCCCAGGAATCGATAATAGCGTAGACAGTTTGAGACATTACTCCCATGGGGAAAAGTGCGCATGGTCCGTGTTGTATTCAATCCCGATGCAATTTCTGTGTTTCATCAACACTCTGAACGTCCACAGATTACAGAATGCCTCCAAATGTATTTCGAAAACTACTACTGGTCTCCCCGGAATCGATAAAAGCGTAGACAGTTTGAGACATTACTCCCATGGAGAAAAGTGCGCATGGTGCGTGTTATATTCAATCCCGATGTAATTTCTGTGTTTCATCAACACTCTGAACGTCCACAGATTACAGAATGCCTCAAAATGTGTTTCGAAAACTACTACTGGTCTCCCAGGAATCGATAAAGGCGTAGACAGTTTGAGACATTACTCCCATGGAGAAAAGTGCGCATGGTGCGTGTTGTATTCAATCCCGATGCAATTTCTGTGTTTCATCAACACTCTGAACGTCCACAGATTACAGAA
Organism: Schistocerca gregaria; assembly: GCF_023897955.1. Classification (NCBI taxonomy): domain Eukaryota; kingdom Metazoa; phylum Arthropoda; class Insecta; order Orthoptera; family Acrididae; genus Schistocerca; species Schistocerca gregaria. The sequence goes on along the minus strand of NC_064930.1, from coordinate 2,306,954 downwards.
TGCCTCCAAATGTATTTCGAAAACTACTACTGGTCTCCCCGGAATCGATAAAAGCGTAGACAGTTTGAGACATTACTCCCATGGAGAAAAGTGCGCATGGTGCGTGTTATATTCAATCCCGATGCAATTTCTGTGTTTCATCAACACTCTGAACGTCCACAGATTACAGAATGCCTCCAAATGTATTTCGAAAACTACTACTGGTCTCCCAGGAATCGATAAAAGCGTAGACAGTTTGAGACATTACTCCCATGGAGAAAAGTGCGCATGGTGCGTGTTATACTCAATCCCGATGCAATTTCTGTGTTTCATCAACACTCTGAACGTCCACAGATTACAGAAAGCTTCCAGATGAGCTTCGAAAACTACTAACACGCGATCTAGTGTCGATAAAAACGTAGACAGTTTGAGACATTACTCCCATGGAGAAAAGTGCGCATGGTGCGTGTTGTATTCAATCCCGCTGCAATTTCTGTGTTTCATCAACACTCTGAACGTCCACAGATTACATCATGCCTCCAAATGTGTTTCGAAAACTACTACTGGTCTCCCAGGAATCGATAAAAGCGTAGACAGCTTGAGACATTACTCACATGGAGAAAAGTGCGAATGGTGCGTGTTATATTCAATCCCGATGCAATTTCTGTGTTTCATCAACACTCTGAACGTCCACAGATTACAGAATGCCTCAAAATGTATTTCGAAAACTACTACTGGTCTCCCAGGAATCGATAAAAGCGTAGACAGTTTGAGACACTACTCCCATGGAGAAAAGTGCGCATGGTGCGTGTTGTATTCAATCCCGATGCAATTTCTGTGTTTCATCAACACTCTGAACGACCACAGATTACAGAATGCTTCCAGATGTGCTTCGAAAACTACTACTGGTCTCCCAGGAATCGATAAAAGCGTAGACAGTTTGAGACATTACTCCCATGGAGAAAAGTGCGCATGGTGCGTGTTATATTCAATCCCGATGCAATTTCTGTGTTTCATCAACACTCTGAACGTCCACAGATTACAGAATGCCTCAAAATGTGTTTAGAAATCTACTACTGGTCTCCCAGGAATCGATAAAAGCGTAGACAGTTTGAGACATTACTCCCATGGAGAAAAGTGCGCATGGTGCGTGTTATATTCAATCCCGATGCAATTTCTGTGTTTCATCAACACTCTGAACGTCCACAGATTACAGAATGCCTCCAAATGTATTTCGAAAACTACTACTGGTCTCCCAGGAATCGATAAAAGCGTAGACACTTTGATACATTACTCCCATGGAGAAAAGTGCGCATGGTGCGTGTTGTATTCAATCCCGATGCAATTTCTGTGTTTCATCAACACTCTGAACGTCCACAGATTACAGAATGCTTCCAGATGTGCTTCGAAAACTACTACTGGTCTCCCAGGAATCGATAAAACGTAGACAGTTTGAGACATTACTCCCATGGAGAAAAGTGCGCATGGTGCTTGTTGTATTCAATCCCGATGCAATTTCTGTGTTTCATCAACACTCTGAACGTCCACAGATTACAGAATGCCTCCAAATGTATTTCGAAAACTACTACTGGTCTCCCAGGAATCGATAAAAGCGTAGACAGTTTGAGACATTACTCCCATGGAGAAAAGTGCGCATGGTGGTGTTATATTCAATCCCGATGCAATTTCTGTGTTTCATCAACACTCTGAACGTCCACAGATTACAAAATGCCTCAAAATGTGTTTAGAAAACTACTACTGGTCTCCCAGGAATCGATAAAAGCGTAGACAGTTTGAGACATTACTCCCATGGAGAAAAGTGCTCGTGGTGCGTGTTGTATTCAATCCCGATGCAATTTCTGTGTTTCATCAACACTCTGAACGTCCACAGATTACAGAATGCCTCAAAATGTGCTTCGAAAACTACTACTGGTCTCCCAGGAATCGATAAAAGCGTAGACAGTTTGAGACATTACTCCCATGGAGAAAAGTGCGCATGGTGCGTGTTGTATTCAATCCCGATGCAATTTCTGTGTTTCATCAACACTCTGAACGTCCACAGATTACAGAATGCCTCCAAATTTATTTCGAAAACTACTACTGGTCTCCCAGGAATCGATAAAGGCATAGACAGTTTGAGACATTACTCCCATGGAGAAAAGTGCGCATGGTGCGTGTTGTATTCAATCCCGATGCAATTTCTGTGTTTCATCGACACTCTGAACGTCCACAGATTACAGAATGCCTCCAAATGTGTTTCGAAAACTACTACTGGTCTCCCAGGAATCGATAAAAGCGTAGACAGTTTGAGACATTACTCCCATGGAGAAAAGTGCGCATGGTGCGTGTTGTATTCAATCCCGATGCAATTTCTGTGTTTCATCAACACTCTGAACGTCCACAGATTACAGAATGCCTCAAAATGTGTTTAGAAAACTACTACTGGTCTCCCAGGAATCGATAAAAGCGTAGACAGTTTGAGACATTACTCCCATGGAGAAAAGTGCGCATGGTGCGTGTTATATTCAATCCCGATGCAATTTCTGTGTTTCATCAACACTCTGAACGTCCACAGATTACAGAATGCCTCAAAATGTGTTTAGAAAACTACTACTGGTCTCCCAGGAATCGATAAAACCGTAGACAGTTTGAGACATTACTCCCATGGAGAAAAGTGCGCATGGTGCGTGTTATATTCAATCCCGATGCAATTTCTGTGTTTCATCAACACTCTGAACGTCCACAGATTACAGAATGCCTCCAAATGTATTTAGAAAACTACTACTGGTCTCCCAGGAATCGATAAAAGCGTAGACAGTTTGAGACATTACTCCCATGGAGAAAAGTGCGCATGGTCCGTGTTGTATTCAATCCCGATGCAATTTCTTTGTTTCATCAACACTCTGAACGTCCACAGATTACAGAATGCTTCCAGATGTGCTTCGAAAACTACTACTGGTCTCCCAGGAATCGATAAAGGCGTAGACAGTTTGAGACATTACTCCCATGGAGAAAAGTGCGCATGGTGCGTGTTATATTCAATCCCGATGCAATTTCTGTGTTTCATCAACACTCTGAACGTCCACAGATTACAGAATGCTTCCAGATGTGCTTCGAAAACTACTACTGGTCTCCCAGGAATCGATAAAAGCGTAGACAGTTTGAGACATTACTCCCATGGAGAAAAGTGCGCATGGTGCGTGTTGTATTCAATCCCGATGCAATTTCTGTGTTTCATCAACACTCTGAACGTCCACAGATTACATCATGCCTCCAAATGTGTTTCGAAAACTACTACTGGTCTCCCAGGAATCGATAAAAGCGTAGACAGTTTGAGACATTACTCACATGGAGAAAAGTGCGAATGGTGCGTGTTATATTCAATCCCGATGCAATTTCTGTGTTTCATCAACACTCTGAATGTCCACAGATTACAGAATGCCTCCAAATGTATTTCGAAAACTACTACTGGTCTCCCAGGAATCGATAAAAGCGTAGACAGTTTGAGACACTACTCCCATGGAGAAAAGTGCGCATGGTGCGTGTTGTATTCAATCCCGATGCAATTTCTGTGTTTCATCAACACTCTGAACGACCACAGATTACAGAATACTTCCAGATGTGCTTCGAAAACTACTACTGGTCTCCCAGGAATCGATAAAAGCGTAGACAGTTTGAGACATTACTCCCATGGAGAAAAGTGCTCATGGTCCGTGTTGTATTCAATCCCGATGCAATTTCTGTGTTTCATCAACACTCTGAACGTCCACAGATTACATCATGCCTCCAAATGTATTTCGAAAACTACTACTGCTCTCCCCGGAATCGATAAAAGCGTAGACAGTTTGAGACATTACTCCCATGGAGAAAAGTGCGCATGGTCCGTGTTGTATTCAGTCCCGATGCAATTTCTGTGTTTCATCAACACTCTGAACGTCCACAGATTACAGAATGCCTCCAACTGTATTTCGAAAACTACTACTGGTCTCCCCGGAATCGATAAAAGCGTAGACAGTTTGAGACATTACTCCCATGGAGAGAAGTGCGCATGGTCCGTGTTGTATTCAATCCCGATGCAATTTCTGTGTTTCATCAACACTCTGAACGTCCACAGATGACAGAATGCTTCCAGATGTGCTTCGAAAACTACTACTGGTCTCCCAGGAATCGATAAAAGCGTAGACAGTTTGAGACATTACTCCCATGGAGAAAAGTGCGCATGGTGCGTGTTATATTCAATCCCGATGCAATTTCTGTGTTTCATCAACACTCTGAACGTCCACAGATTACAGAATGCCTCCAAATGTATTTCGAAAACTACTACTGGTCTCCCAGGAATCGATAAAAGCGTAGACAGTTTGAGACATTACTCCCATGGAGAAAAGTGCGCATGGTGCGTGTTATATTCAATCCCGATGCAATTTCTGTGTTTCATCAACACTCTGAACGACCACAGATTACAGAATGCCTCCAAATGTATTTCGAAAACTACTACTGGTCTCCCAGGAATCGATAAAAGCGTAGACAGTTTGAGACATTACTCCCATGGAGAAAAGTGCGCATGGTGCGTGTTATATTCAATCCCGATGCAATTTCTGTGTTTCATCAACACTCTGAACATCCACAGATTAGAGAAAGCTTCCAGATGTGCTTCTAAAACTACTACTGGTCTCCCAGGAATCGATAAAACCGTAGACAGTTTGAGACATTACTCCCATGGAGAAAAGTGCGCATGGTGCGTGTTGTATTCAATCCCGATGCTATTTCTGTGTTTCATCAACACTCTGAACGTCCACAGATTACATCATGCCTCCAAATGTGTTTAGAAAACTACTACTGGTCTCCCATGAATCGATAAAAGCGTAGACAGTTTGAGACATTACTCACATGGAGAAAAGTGCGAATGGTGCGTGTTATATTCAATCCCGATGCAATTTCTGTGTTTCATCAACACTCTGAACGTCCACAGATTACAGAATGCCTCCAAATGTATTTCGAAAACTACTACTGGTCTCCCAGGAATCGATAAAAGCGTAGACAGTTTGAGACACTACTCCCATGGAGAAAAGTGCGCATGGTGCGTGTTGTATTCAATCCCGATGCAATTTCTGTGTTTCATCAACACTCTGAACGACCACAGATTACAGAATGCTTCCAGATGTGCTTCGAAAACTACTACTGGTCTCCCCGGAATCGATAAAAGCGTAGACAGTTTGAGACATTACTCCCATGGAGAAAAGTGCGCATGGTGCGTGTTATATTCAATCCCGATGCAATTTCTGTGTTTCATCAACACTCTGAAAGTCCACAGATTACAGAATGCCTCAAAATGTGTTTAGAAATCTACTACTGGTCTCCCAGGAATCAATAAAAGCGTAGACAGTTTGAGACATTACTCCCATGGAGAAATGTGCGCATGGAGCGTGTTATATTCAATCCCGATGCAATTTCTGTGTTTCATCAACAATCTGAACGTCCACAGATTACAGAATGCCTCCAAATGTATTTCGAAAACTACTACTGGTCTCCCAGGAATCGATAAAAGCGTAGACAGTTTGAGACATTACTCCCATGGAGAAAAGTGCGCATGGTGGTGTTATATTCAATCCCGATGCAATTTCTGTGTTTCATCAACACTCTGAACGTCCACAGATTACAGAATGCCTCAAAATGTGTTTAGAAAACTACTACTGGTCTCCCAGGAATCGATAAAAGCGTAGACAGTTTGAGACATTACTCCCATGGAGAAAAGTGGGCATGGTGCGTGTTATATTCAATCCCGATGCAATTTCTGTGTTTCATCAACACTCTGAAAGTCCACAGATTACAGAATGCCTCAAAATGTGCTTCGAAAACTACTACTGGTCTCCCAGGAATCGATAAAAGCGTAGACAGTTTGAGACATTACTCCCATGGAGAAAAGTGCGCATGGTGCGTGTTGTATTCAATCCCGATGCAATTTCTGTGTTTCATCAACACTCTGAACGTCCACAGATTACAGAATGCCTCCAAATGTATTTCGAAAACTACTACTGGTCTCCCAGGAATCGATAAAAGCGTAGACAGTTTGGGACATTACTCCCATGGAGAAAAGTGCGCATGGTGCGTGTTGTATTCAATCCCGATGCAATTTCTTTGTTTCATCAACACTCTGAACGTCCACAGATTACAGAATGCCTCCAAATGTATTTCGAAAACTACTACTGGTCTCCCAGGAATCGATAAAAGCGTAGACAGTTTGAGACATTACTCCCATGGAGAAAATTGCGCATGGTGCGTGTTGTATTCAATACCGATGCAATTTCTGTGTTTCATCAACACTCTGAACGTCCACAGATTACAGAATGCCTCAAAATGTGTTTCGAAAACTACTACTGGTCTCCCAGGAATCGATAAAAGCGTAGACAGTTTGAGACATTACTCCCATGGAGAAAAGTGCGCATGGTGCGTGTTATATTCAATCCCGATGCAATTTCTGTGTTTCATCAACACTCTGAACATCCACAGATTAGAGAAAGCTTCCAGATGTGCTTCTAAAACTACTACTGGTCTCCCAGGAATCGATAAAACCGTAGACAGTTTGAGACATTACTCCCATGGAGAAAAGTGCGCATGGTGCGTGTTGTATTCAATCCCGATGCTATTTCTGTGTTTCATCAACACTCTGAACGTCCACAGATTACATCATGCCTCCAAATGTGTTTAGAAAACTACTACTGGTCTCCCATGAATCGATAAAAGCGTAGACAGTTTGAGACATTACTCACATGGAGAAAAGTGCGAATGGTGCGTGTTATATTCAATCCCGATGCAATTTCTGTGTTTCATCAACACTCTGAACGTCCACAGATTACAGAATGCCTCCAAATGTATTTCGAAAACTACTACTGGTCTCCCAGGAATCGATAAAAGCGTAGACAGTTTGAGACACTACTCCCATGGAGAAAAGTGCGCATGGTGCGTGTTGTATTCAATCCCGATGCAATTTCTGTGTTTCATCAACACTCTGAACGACCACAGATTACAGAATGCTTCCAGATGTGCTTCGAAAACTACTACTGGTCTCCCAGGAATCGATAAAAGCGTAGACAGTTTGAGACATTACTCCCATGGAGAAAAGTGCGCATGGTGCGTGTTATATTCAATCCCGATGCAATTTCTGTGTTTCATCAACACTCTGAAAGTCCACAGATTACAGAATGCCTCAAAATGTGTTTAGAAATCTACTACTGGTCTCCCAGGAATCAATAAAAGCGTAGACAGTTTGAGACATTACTCCCATGGAGAAATGTGCGCATGGAGCGTGTTATATTCAATCCCGATGCAATTTCTGTGTTTCATCAACAATCTGAACGTCCACAGATTACAGAATGCCTCCAAATGTATTTCGAAAACTACTACTGGTCTCCCAGGAATCGATAAAAGCGTAGACAGTTTGAGACATTACTCCCATGGAGAAAAGTGCGCATGGTGGTGTTATATTCAATCCCGATGCAATTTCTGTGTTTCATCAACACTCTGAACGTCCACAGATTACAGAATGCCTCAAAATGTGTTTAGAAAACTACTACTGGTCTCCCAGGAATCGATAAAAGCGTAGACAGTTTGAGACATTACTCCCATGGAGAAAAGTGGGCATGGTGCGTGTTATATTCAATCCCGATGCAATTTCTGTGTTTCATCAACACTCTGAAAGTCCACAGATTACAGAATGCCTCAAAATGTGCTTCGAAAACTACTACTGGTCTCCCAGGAATCGATAAAAGCGTAGACAGTTTGAGACATTACTCCCATGGAGAAAAGTGCGCATGGTGCGTGTTGTATTCAATCCCGATGCAATTTCTGTGTTTCATCAACACTCTGAACGTCCACAGATTACAGAATGCCTCCAAATGTATTTCGAAAACTACTACTGGTCTCCCAGGAATCGATAAAAGCGTAGACAGTTTGGGACATTACTCCCATGGAGAAAAGTGCGCATGGTGCGTGTTGTATTCAATCCCGATGCAATTTCTTTGTTTCATCAACACTCTGAACGTCCACAGATTACAGAATGCCTCCAAATGTATTTCGAAAACTACTACTGGTCTCCCAGGAATCGATAAAAGCGTAGACAGTTTGAGACATTACTCCCATGGAGAAAATTGCGCATGGTGCGTGTTGTATTCAATACCGATGCAATTTCTGTGTTTCATCAACACTCTGAACGTCCACAGATTACAGAATGCCTCAAAATGTGTTTCGAAAACTACTACTGGTCTCCCAGGAATCGATAAAAGCGTAGACAGTTTGAGACATTACTCCCATGGAGAAAAGTGCGCATGGTGCGTGTTATATTCAATCCCGATGCAATTTCTGTGTTTCATCAACACTCTGAACGTCCACAGATTACAGAATGCTTCCAGATGTGCTACGAAAACTACTACTGGTCTCCCAGGAATCGATAAAAGCGTAGACAGTTTGAGACATTACTCCCATGGAGAAAAGTGCGCATGGTGCGTGTTGTATTCAATCCCGATGCAATTTCTGTGTTTCATCAACACTCTGAACGTCCACAGATTACAGAATGCCTCCAAATTTATTTCGAAAACTACTACTGGTCTCCCAGGAATCGATAAAGGCATAGACAGTTTGAGACATTACTCCCATGGAGAAAAGTGCGCATGGTGCGTGTTGTATTCAATCCCGATGCAATTTCTGTGTTTCATCGACACTCTGAACGTCCACAGATTACAGAATGCCTCCAAATGTGTTTCGAAAACTACTACTGGTCTCCCAGGAATCGATAAAAGCGTAGACAGTTTGAGACATTACTCCCATGGAGAAAAGTGCGCATGGTGCGTGTTGTATTCAATCCCGATGCAATTTCTGTGTTTCATCAACACTCTGAACGTCCACAGATTACAGAATGCCTCAAAATGTGTTTAGAAAACTACTACTGGTCTCCCAGGAATCGATAAAAGCGTAGACAGTTTGAGACATTACTCCCATGGAGAAAAGTGCGCATGGTGCGTGTTATATTCAATCCCGATGCAATTTCTGTGTTTCATCAACACTCTGAACGTCCACAGATTACAGAATGCCTCAAAATGTGTTTAGAAAACTACTACTGGTCTCCCAGGAATCGATAAAACCGTAGACAGTTTGAGACATTACTCCCATGGAGAAAAGTGCGCATGGTGCGTGTTATATTCAATCCCGATGCAATTTCTGTGTTTCATCAACACTCTGAACGTCCACAGATTACAGAATGCCTCCAAATGTATTTAGAAAACTACTACTGGTCTCCCAGGAATCGATAAAAGCGTAGACAGTTTGAGACATTACTCCCATGGAGAAAAGTGCGCATGGTCCGTGTTGTATTCAATCCCGATGCAATTTCTTTGTTTCATCAACACTCTGAACGTCCACAGATTACAGAATGCTTCCAGATGTGCTTCGAAAACTACTACTGGTCTCCCAGGAATCGATAAAGGCGTAGACAGTTTGAGACATTACTCCCATGGAGAAAAGTGCGCATGGTGCGTGTTATATTCAATCCCGATGCAATTTCTGTGTTTCATCAACACTCTGAACGTCCACAGATTACAGAATGCCTCCAAATGTATTTCGAAAACTACTACTGGTCTCCCAGGAATCGATAAAAGTGTAGACAGTTTGAGACATTACTCCCATGGAGAAAAGTGAGCATGGTGCGTGTTATATTCAATCCCGATGCAATTTCTGTGTTTCATCAACACTCTGAACGTCCACAGATTACAGAATGCCTCCAAATGTATTTCGAAAACTACTACTGGCCTCCCAGGAATCGATAAAAGCGTAGACAGTTTGAGACATTACTCCCATGGAGAAAAGTGCGCATGGTGCGTGTTATATTCAATCCCGATGCAATTTCTGTGTTTCATCAACACTCTGAACGTCCACAGATTACAGAAAGCTTCCAGATGTGCTTCTAAAACTACTACTGGTCTCCCAGGAATCGATAAAAGCGTAGACAGTTTGAGACATTACTCAAATGGAGAAAAGTGAGCATGGTGCGTGTTGTATTCAATCCCGATGCAATTTCTGTGTTTCATCAACACTCTGAACGTCCACAGATTACTGAATGCCTCCAAATGTATTTCGAAAACTACTACTGGTCTCCCAGGAATCGATAAAAGCGTAGACAGTTTGAGACATTACTCCCATGGAGAAAAGTGCGCATGGTGCGTGTTATATTCAATCCCGATGCAATTTCTGTGTTTCATCAACACTCTGAACGTCCACAGATTACAGAATGCCTCCAAATGTATTTCGAAAACTACTACTGGTCTCCCAGGAATCGATAAAAGTGTAGACAGTTTGAGACATTACTCCCATGGAGAAAAGTGCGCATGGTGCGTGTTGTATTCAATCCCGATGCAATTTCTGTGTTTCATCAACACTCTGAACGTCCACAGATTACAGAATGCCTCAAAATGTGTTTAGAAAACTACTACTGGTCTCCCAGGAATCGATAAAAGCGTAGACAGTTTGAGACATTACTCCCATGGAGAAAAGGGCGCATGGTGCGTGTTGTATTCAATCCCGATGCAATTTCTGTGTTTCATCAACACTCTGAACGTCAACAGATTACTGAATGCCTCCAAATGTATTTCGAAAACTACTACTGGTCTCCCAGGAATCGATAAAAGCGTAGACAGTTTGAGACATTACTCCCATGGAGAAAATTGCGCATGGTGCATGTTGTATTCAATCCCGATGCAATTTCTGTGTTTCATCAACACTCTGAACGTCCACAGATTACAGAATGCCTCAAAATGTGTTTCGAAAACTACTACTGGTCTCCCAGGAATCGATAAAAGCGTAGACAGTTTGAGACATTACTCCCATGGAGAAAAGTGCGCATGGTGCGTGTTATATTCAATCCCGATGCAATTTCTGTGTTTCATCAACACTCTGAACGTCCACAGATTACAGAAAGCTTCCAGATGTGCTTCTAAAACTACTACTGGTCTCCCAGGAATCGATAAAAGCGTAGACAGTTTGAGACATTACTCCCATGGAGAAAAGTGAGCATGGTGCGTGTTGTATTCAATCCCGATGCAATTTCTGTGTTTCATCAACACTCTGAACGTCCACAGATTACAGAATGCCTCCAAATTTATTTCGAAAACTACTACTGGTCTCCCAGGAATCGATAAAGGCATAGACAGTTTGAGACATTACTCCCATGGAGAAAAGTGCGCATGGTGCGTGTTGTATTCAATCCCGATGCAATTTCTGTGTTTCATCGACACTCTGAACGTCCACAGATTACAGAATGCCTCCAAATGTGTTTCGAAAACTACTACTGGTCTCCCAGGAATCGATAAAAGCGTAGACAGTTTGAGACATTACTCCCATGGAGAAAAGTGCGCATGGTGCGTGTTGTATTCAATCCCGATGCAATTTCTGTGTTTCATCAACACTCTGAACGTCCACAGATTACAGAATGCCTCAAAATGTGTTTAGAAAACTACTACTGGTCTCCCAGGAATCGATAAAAGCGTAGACAGTTTGAGACATTACTCCCATGGAGAAAAGTGCGCATGGTGCGTGTTATATTCAATCCCGATGCAATTTCTGTGTTTCATCAACACTCTGAACGTCCACAGATTACAGAATGCCTCAAAATGTGTTTAGAAAACTACTACTGGTCTCCCAGGAATCGATAAAACCGTAGACAGTTTGAGACATTACTCCCATGGAGAAAAGTGCGCATGGTGCGTGTTATATTCAATCCCGATGCAATTTCTGTGTTTCATCAACACTCTGAACGTCCACAGATTACAGAATGCCTCCAAATGTATTTAGAAAACTACTACTGGTCTCCCAGGAATCGATAAAAGCGTAGACAGTTTGAGACATTACTCCCATGGAGAAAAGTGCGCATGGTCCGTGTTGTATTCAATCCCGATGCAATTTCTTTGTTTCATCAACACTCTGAACGTCCACAGATTACAGAATGCTTCCAGATGTGCTTCGAAAACTACTACTGGTCTCCCAGGAATCGATAAAGGCGTAGACAGTTTGAGACATTACTCCCATGGAGAAAAGTGCGCATGGTGCGTGTTATATTCAATCCCGATGCAATTTCTGTGTTTCATCAACACTCTGAACGTCCACAGATTACAGAATGCCTCCAAATGTATTTCGAAAACTACTACTGGTCTCCCAGGAATCGATAAAAGTGTAGACAGTTTGAGACATTACTCCCATGGAGAAAAGTGAGCATGGTGCGTGTTATATTCAATCCCGATGCAATTTCTGTGTTTCATCAACACTCTGAACGTCCACAGATTACAGAATGCCTCCAAATGTATTTCGAAAACTACTACTGGCCTCCCAGGAATCGATAAAAGCGTAGACAGTTTGAGACATTACTCCCATGGAGAAAAGTGCGCATGGTGCGTGTTATATTCAATCCCGATGCAATTTCTGTGTTTCATCAACACTCTGAACGTCCACAGATTACAGAAAGCTTCCAGATGTGCTTCTAAAACTACTACTGGTCTCCCAGGAATCGATAAAAGCGTAGACAGTTTGAGACATTACTCAAATGGAGAAAAGTGAGCATGGTGCGTGTTGTATTCAATCCCGATGCAATTTCTGTGTTTCATCAACACTCTGAACGTCCACAGATTACTGAATGCCTCCAAATGTATTTCGAAAACTACTACTGGTCTCCCAGGAATCGATAAAAGCGTAGACAGTTTGAGACATTACTCCCATGGAGAAAAGTGCGCATGGTGCGTGTTATATTCAATCCCGATGCAATTTCTGTGTTTCATCAACACTCTGAACGTCCACAGATTACAGAATGCCTCCAAATGTATTTCGAAAACTACTACTGGTCTCCCAGGAATCGATAAAAGTGTAGACAGTTTGAGACATTACTCCCATGGAGAAAAGTGCGCATGGTGCGTGTTGTATTCAATCCCGATGCAATTTCTGTGTTTCATCAACACTCTGAACGTCCACAGATTACAGAATGCCTCAAAATGTGTTTAGAAAACTACTACTGGTCTCCCAGGAATCGATAAAAGCGTAGACAGTTTGAGACATTACTCCCATGGAGAAAAGGGCGCATGGTGCGTGTTGTATTCAATCCCGATGCAATTTCTGTGTTTCATCAACACTCTGAACGTCAACAGATTACTGAATGCCTCCAAATGTATTTCGAAAACTACTACTGGTCTCCCAGGAATCGATAAAAGCGTAGACAGTTTGAGACATTACTCCCATGGAGAAAATTGCGCATGGTGCATGTTGTATTCAATCCCGATGCAATTTCTGTGTTTCATCAACACTCTGAACGTCCACAGATTACAGAATGCCTCAAAATGTGTTTCGAAAACTACTACTGGTCTCCCAGGAATCGATAAAAGCGTAGACAGTTTGAGACATTACTCCCATGGAGAAAAGTGCGCATGGTGCGTGTTATATTCAATCCCGATGCAATTTCTGTGTTTCATCAACACTCTGAACGTCCACAGATTACAGAAAGCTTCCAGATGTGCTTCTAAAACTACTACTGGTCTCCCAGGAATCGATAAAAGCGTAGACAGTTTGAGACATTACTCCCATGGAGAAAAGTGAGCATGGTGCGTGTTGTATTCAATCCCGATGCAATTTCTGTGTTTCATCAACACTCTGAACGTCCACAGATTACTGAATGCCTCCAAATGTATTTCGAAAACTACTACTGGTCTCCCAGGAATCGATAAAAGCGTAGACAGTTTGAGACATTACTCCCATGGAGAAAAGTGCGCATGGTGCGTGTTATATTCAATCCCGATGCAATTTCTGTGTTTCATCAACACTCTGAACGTCCACAGATTACAGAATGCCTCCAAATGTATTTCGAAAACTACTACTGGTCTCCCAGGAATCGATAAAAGCGTAGACAGTTTGAGACATTACTCCCATGGAGAAAAGTGCGCATGGTGCGTGTTGTATTCAATCCCGATGCAATTTCTGTGTTTCATCAACACTCTGAACGTCCACAGATTACAGAATGCCTCAAAATGTTTTTAGAAAACTACTACTGGTCTCCCAGGAATCGATAAAAGCGTAGACAGTTTGTGACATTACTCCCATGGTGAAAAGGGCGCATGGTGCGTGTTGTATTCAATCCCGATGCAATTTCTGTGTTTCATCAACACTCTGAACGTCAACAGATTACTGAATGCCTCCAAATGTATTTCGAAAACTACTACTGGTCTCCCAGGAATCGATAAAAGCGTAGACAGTTTGAGACATTACTCCCATGGAGAAAATTGCGCATGGTGCATGTTGTATTCAATCCCGATGCAATTTCTGTGTTTCATCAACACTCTGAACGTCCACAGATTACAGAATGCCTCAAAATGTGTTTCGAAAACTACTACTGGTCTCCCAGGAATCGATAAAAGCGTAGACAGTTTGAGACATTACTCCCATGGAGAAAAGTGCGCATGGTGCGTGTTATATTCAATCCCGATGCAATTTCTGTGTTTCATCAACACTCTGAACGTCCACAGATTACAGAATGCTTCCAGATGTGCTTCGAAAACTACTACTGGTCTCCCAGGAATCGATAAAAGCGTAGACAGTTTGAGACATTACTCCCATGGAGAAAAGTGAGCATGGTGCGTGTTGTATTCAATCCCGATGCAATTTCAGTGTTTCATCAACACTCTGAACGTCCACAGATTACAGAATGCCTCCAAATTTATTTCGAAAACTACTACTGGTCTCCCAGGAATCGATAAAGGCATAGACAGTTTGAGACATTACTCCCATGGAGAAAAGTGCGCATGGTGCGTGTTATATTCAATCCCGATGCAATTTCTGTGTTTCATCAACACTCTGAACGTCCACTGATTACAGAATGCCTCCAAATGTATTTCGAAAACTACTACTGGTCTCCCAGGAATCGATAAAAGCGTAGACAGTTTGAGACATTACTCCCATGGAGAAAAGTGCGCATGGTGCGTGTTATATTCAATCCCGATGCAATTTCTGTGTTTCATCAACACTCTGAACGTCCACAGATTACAGAAAGCTTCCAGATGTGCTTCTAAAACTACTACTGGTCTCCCAGGAATCGATAAAAGCGTAGACAGTTTGAGACATTACTCCCATGGAGAAAAGTGCGCATGGTGCGTGTTATATTCAATCCCGATGCAATTTCTGTGTTTCATCAACACTCTGAACGTCCACAGATTACAGAATGCCTCCAAATGTATTTCGAAAACTACTACTGGTCTCCCAGGAATCGATAAAAGTGTAGACAGTTTGAGACATTACTCCCATGGAGAAAAGTGCGCATGGTGCGTGTTATATTCAATCCCGATGCAATTTCTGTGTTTCATCAACACTCTGAACGTCCACAGATTACAGAATGCCTCCAAATGTATTTCGAAAACTACTACTGGTCTCCCAGGAATCGATAAAAGCGTAGACAGTTTGAGACATTACTCATATGGAGAAAAGTGCGCATGGTGCGTGTTATATTCAATCCCGATGCAATTTCTGTGTTTCATCAACACTCTGAACGTCCACAGATTACGGAAAGCTTCCAGAAGTGCTTCTAAAACTACTACTGGTCTCCCAGGAATCGATAAAACCGTAGACAGTTTGAGACATTACTCCCATGGAGAAAAGTGCGCATGGTGCGTGTTGTATTCAATCCCGATGCAATTTCTGTGTTTCATCAACACTCTGAACGTCCACGGATTACAGAATGCCTCCAAATGTGTTTCGAAAACTACTACTGGTCTCCCAGGAATCGATAAAAGCGTAGACAGTTTGAGACATTACTCCCATGGAGAAAAGTGCGCATGGTGCGTGTTGTATTCAATCCCGATGCAATTTCTCTGTTTCATCAACACTCTGAACGTCCACAGATTACAGAATGCCTCAAAATGTGTTTAGAAAACTACTACTGGTCTCCCAGGAATCGATAAAAGCGTAGACAGTTTGAGACATTACTCCCATGGAGAAAAGTGCGCATGGTCCGTGTTGTATTCAATCCCGATGCAATTTCTTTGTTTCATCAACACTCTGAACGTCCACAGATTACAGAATGCTTCCAGATGTGCTTCGAAAACTACTACTGGTCTCCCAGGAATCGATAAAGGCGTAGACAGTTTGAGACATTACTCCCATGGAGAAAAGTGCGCATGGTGCGTGTTATATTCAATCCCGATGCAATTTCTGTGTTTCATCAACACTCTGAACGTCCACAGATTGCAGAATGCCTCCAAATGTATTTCGAAAACTACTACTGGTCTCCCAGGAATCGATAAAAGTGTAGACAGTTTGAGACATTACTCCCATGGAGAAAAGTGCGCATGGTGCGTGTTATATTCAATCCCGATGCAATTTCTGTGTTTCATCAACACTCTGAACGTCCACAGATTACAGAATGCCTCCAAATGTATTTCGAAAACTACTACTGGCCTCCCAGGAATCGATAAAAGCGTAGACAGTTTGAGACATTACTCCCATGGAGAAAAGTGCGCATGGTGCGTGTTATATTCAATCCCGATGCAATTTCTGTGTTTCATCAACACTCTGAACGTCCACAGATTACAGAAAGCTTCCAGATGTGCTTCTAAAACTACTACTGGTCTCCCAGGTATCGATAAAACCGTAGACAGTTTGAGACATTACTCCCATGGAGAAAAGTGCGCATGGTGCGTGTTGTATTCAATCCCGATGCAATTTCTGTGTTTCATCAACACTCTGAACGTCCACAGATTACAGAATGCCTCCAAATGTGTTTCGAAAACTACTACTGGTCTCCCAGGAATCGATAAAAGCGTAGACAGTTTGAGACATTACTCCCATGGAGAAAAGTGCGCATGGTGCGTGTTGTATTCAATCCCGATGCAATTTCTCTGTTTCATCAACACTCTGAACGTCCACAGATTACAGAATGCCTCAAAATGTGTTTAGAAAACTACTACTGGTCTCCCAGGAATCGATAAAAGCGTAGACAGTTTGAGACATTACTCCCATGGAGAAAAGTGCGCATGGTCCGTGTTGTATTCAATCCCGATGCAATTTCTTTGTTTCATCAACACTCTGAACGTCCACAGATTACAGAATGCTTCCAGATGTGCTTCGAAAACTACTACTGGTCTCCCAGGAATCGATAAAGGCGTAGACAGTTTGAGACATTACTCCCATGGAGAAAAGTGCGCATGGTGCGTGTTATATTCAATCCCGATGCAATTTCTGTGTTTCATCAACACTCTGAACGTCCACAGATTACAGAATGCCTCCAAATGTATTTCGAAAACTACTACTGGTCTCCCAGGAATCGATAAAAGTGTAGACAGTTTGAGACATTACTCCCATGGAGAAAAGTGCGCATGGTGCGTGTTATATTCAATCCCGATGCAATTTCTGTGTTTCATCAACACTCTGAACGTCCACAGATTACAGAATGCCTCCAAATGTATTTCGAAAACTACTACTGGCCTCCCAGGAATCGATAAAAGCGTAGACAGTTTGAGACATTACTCCCATGGAGAAAAGTGCGCATGGTGCGTGTTATATTCAATCCCGATGCAATTTCTGTGTTTCATCAAAACTCTGAACGTCCACAGATTACAGAAAGCTTCCAGATGTGCTTCTAAAACTACTACTGGTCTCCCAGGAATCGATAAAACCGTAGACAGTTTGAGACATTACTCCCATGGAGAAAAGTGCGCATGGTGCGTGTTGTATTCAATCCCGATGCAATTTCTGTGTTTCATCAACACTCTGAAAGTCCACAGATTACATCATGCCTCCAAATGTGTTTCGAAAACTACTACTGGTCTCCCAGGAATCGATAAAAGCGTAGACAGTTTGAGACATTACTCCCATGGAGAAAAGTGCGCATGGTGCGTGTTGTATTCAATCCCGATGCAATTTCTGTGTTTCATCAACACTCTGAACGTCCACAGATTACAGAATGCCTCAAAATGTGTTTAGAAAACTACTACTGGTCTCCCAGGAATCGATAAAAGCGTAGACAGTTTGAGACATTACTCCCATGGAGAAAAGGGCGCATGGTGCGTGTTGTATTCAATCCCGATGCAATTTCTGTGTTTCATCAACACTCTGAACGTCAACAGATTACTGAATGCCTCCAAATGTATTTCGAAAACTACTACTGGTCTCCCAGGAATCGATAAAAGCGTAGACAGTTTGAGACATTACTCCCATGGAGAAAATTGCGCATGGTGCATGTTGTATTCAATCCCGATGCAATTTCTGTGTTTCATCAACACTCTGAACGTCCACAGATTACAGAATGCCTCAAAATGTGTTTCGAAAACTACTACTGGTCTCCCAGGAATCGATAAAAGCGTAGACAGTTTGAGACATTACTCCCATGGAGAAAAGTGCGCATGGTGCGTGTTATATTCAATCCCGATGCAATTTCTGTGTTTCATCAACACTCTGAACGTCCACAGATTACAGAATGCTTCCAGATGTGCTTCGAAAACTACTACTGGTCTCCCAGGAATCGATAAAAGCGTAGACAGTTTGAGACATTACTCCCATGGAGAAAAGTGCGCATGGTGCGTGTTGTATTCAATCCCGATGCAATTTCAGTGTTTCATCAACACTCTGAACGTCCACAGATTACAGAATGCCTAAAAATTTATTTCGAAAACTACTACTGGTCTCCCAGGAATCGATAAAGGCATAGACAGTTTGAGACATTACTCCCATGGAGAAAAGTGCGCATGGTGCGTGTTGTATTCAATCCCGATGCAATATCTGTGTTTAATCATCACTCTGATCGTCCACAGATTACAGAATGCCTCCAAATGTATTTCGAAAACTACTACTGGTCTCCCAGGAATCGATAAAAGCGTAGACAGTTTGAGACATTACTCCCATGGAGAAAAGTGGGCATGGTGCGTGTTATATTCAATCCCGATGCAATTTCTGTGTTTCATCAACACTCTGAACGTCCACAGATTACAAAATGCCTCCAAATGTGTTTCGGAAACTACTACTGGTCTCCCAGGAATCGATAAAAGCGTAGACAGTTTGAGACATTACTCTCATGGAGAAAAGTACGCATGGTCCTTGTTATATTCAATCCTGATGCAATTTCTGTGTTTCATCAACACTCTGAACGTCCACAGATTACAGAATGCCTCAAAATGTGCTTCGAAAACTACTACTGGTCTCCCAGGAATCGATAAAAGCGTAGACAGTTTGAGACATTACTCCCATGGAGAAAAGTGCGCATGGTGCGTGTTGTATTCAATCCCGATGCAATTTCTGTGTTTCATCAACACTCTGAACGTCCACAGATTACAGAATGCCTCCAAATGTATTCCGAAAACTACTACTGGTCTCCCAGGAATCGATAAAAGCGTAGACAGTTTGGGACATTACTCCCATGGAGAAAAGTGCGCATGGAGCGTGTTGTATTCAATAACGATGCAATTTCTGTGTTTCATCAACACTCTGAACGTCCACAGATTACAGAATGCCTCAAAATGTGTTTAGAAAACTACTACTGGTCTCCCAGGAATCGATAAAAGCGTAGAAAGTTTGAGACATTCCACCCATGGAGAAATGTGCGCATGGTGCGTGTTGTATTCAATCCCGATGCAATTTCTGTGTTTCATCAACACTCTGAACGTCCACAGATTACAGAATGCTTCCAGATGTGCTTCGGAAACTACTACTGGTCTCCCAGGAATCGATAAAAGCGTAGACAGTTTAGAGACATTACTCCCATGGAGAAAAGTGCGCATGGTGCGTGTTGTATTCAATCCCGATGCAATTTCTGTGTTTCATCAACACTCTGAACGTCCACAGATTACAGAATGCCTCCAAATGTATTTTGAAAACTTCTACTGGTCTCCCAGGAATCGATAAAATCGTAGACAGTTTGAGACATTACTCCCATGGAGAAAATTGCGCATGGTGCGTGTTGTATTCAATCCCGATGCAATTTCTGTGTTTCATCAACACTCTGAACGTCCACAGATTACAGAATGCCTCAAAATGTGTTTCGAAAACTACTACTGGTCTCCCAGGAATCGATAAAAGCGTAGACAGTTTGAGACATTACTCCCATGGAGAAAAGTGCGCATGGTGCGTGTTATATTCAATCCCGATGCAATTTCTGTGTTTCATCAACACTCTGAACGTCCACAGATTACAGAATGCTTCTAGATGTGCTTCGAAAACTACTACTGGTCTCCCAGGAATCGATAAAAGCGTAGACAGTTTGAGACATTACTCCCATGGAGAAAAGTGCGCATGGTGCGTGTTGTATTCAATCCCGATGCAATTTCTGTGTTTCATCAACACTCTGAACGTCCACAGATTACAGAATGCCTCCAAATTTATTTCGAAAACTACTACTGGTCTCCCAGGAATCGATAAAGGCATAGACAGTTTGAGACATTACTCCCATGGAGAAAAGTGCGCATGGTGCGTGTTGTATTCAATCCCGATGCAATTTCTGTGTTTCATCAACACTCTGAACGTCCACAGATTACAGAATGCCTCAAAATGTGTTTCGAAAACTACTACTGGTCTCCCAGGAATCGATAAAAGCGTAGACAGTTTGAGACATTACTCCCATGGAGAAAAGTGCGCATGGTGCGTGTTGTATTCAATCCCGATGCAATTTCTGTGTTTCATCAACACTCTGAACGTCCACAGATTACAGAATGCCTCAAAATGTGTTTAGAAAACTACTACTGGTCTCCCAGGAATCGATAAAAGCGTAGACAGTTTGAGACATTACTCCCATGGAGAAAAGTGCGCATGGTGCGTGTTATATTCAATCCCGATGCAATTTCTGTGTTTCATCAACACTCTGAACGTCCACAGATTACAGAATGCCTCAAAATGTGTTTAGAAAACTACTACTGGTCTCCCAGGAATCGATAAAAGCGTAGACAGTTTGAGACATTACTCCCATGGAGAAAAGTGCGCATGGTGCGTGTTGTATTCAATCCCGATGCAATTTCTGTGTTTCATCAACACTCTGAACGTCCACAGATTACAGAATGCCTCCATATGTATTTCGAAAACTACTACTGGTCTCCCAGGAATCGATAAAAGCGTAGACAGTTTGAGACATTACTCCCATGGAGAAAAGTGCGCATGGTGCGTGTTATATTCAATCCCGATGCAATTTCTGTGTTTCATCAACACTCTGAACGTCCACAGATTACAGAATGCCTCCAAATGTATTTCGAAAACTACTACTGGTCTCCCAGGAATCGATAAAAGCGTAGACAGTTTGAGACATTACACCCATGGAGAAAAGTGCGCATGGTGCGTGTTGTATTCAATCCCGATGCAATTTCTGTGTTTCATCAACACTCTGAACGTCCACAGATTACAGAATGCCTCAAAATGTGTTTAGAAAACTACTACTGGTCTCCCAGGAATCGATAAAAGCGTAGACAGTTTGAGACATTACTCCCATGGAGAAAAGGGCGCATGATGGGTGTTGTATTCAATCCCGATGCAATTTCTGTGTTTCATCAACACTCTGAACGTCCACAGATTACAGAATGCCTCCAAATGTATTTCAAAAACTTCTACCGGTCTCCCAGGAATCGATAAAAGCGTAGACAGTTTGAGACATTACTCCCATGGAGAAAAGTGCTCGTGGTGCGTGTTGTATTCAATACCGATGCAATTTCTGTGTTTCATCAACACTCTGAACGTCCACAGATTACTGAATGCTTCCAGATGTGCTTCGAAAACTACTACTGGTCTCCCAGGAATCGATAAAAGCGTAGACAGTTTGAGACATTACTCCCATGGAGAAAAGTGCGCATGGTGCGTGTTATATTCAATCCCGATGCAATTTCTGTGTTTCATCAACACTCTGAACGTCCGCAGATTACAGAATGCCTCCAAATGTGTTTAGAAAACTACTACTGGTCTCCCAGGAATCGATAAAACCGTAGACAGTTTGAGACATTACTCCCATGGAGAAAAGTGCGCATGGTGCGTGTTATATTCAATCCCGATGCAATTTCTGTGTTTCATCAACACTCTGAACGTCCACAGATTACAGAATGCCTCCAAATGTATTTCAAAAACTACTACTGGTCTCCCAGGAATCGATAAAAGCGTAGACAGTTTGAGACATTACTCCCATGGAGAAAAGTGCGCATGGTGCGTGTTATATTCAATCCCGATGCAATTTCTGTGTTTCATCAACACTCTGAACGTCCACAGATTACAGAATGCCTCCAAATGTATTTCTAAAACTACTACTGGTCTCCCAGGAATCGATAAAAGCGTAGACAGTTTGAGACATTACTCCCATGGAGAAAAGTGCGCATGGTGCGTGTTGTATTCAATCCCGATGCAATTTCTGTGTTTCATCAACACTCGGAACGTCCACAGATTACAGAATGCCTCAAAATGTGTTTAGAAAACTACTACTGGTCTCCCAGGAATCGATAAAAGTGTAGACAGTTTGAGACATTACTCCCATGGAGAAAAGTGCGCATGGTGCGTGTTGTATTCAATCCCGATGCAATTTCTGTGTTTCATCAACACTCTGAACGTCCACAGATTACAGAATGCCTCCAAATGTGTTTAGAAAACTACTACTGGTCTCCCAGGAATCGATAAAAGCGTAGACAGTTTGAGACATTACTCCCATGGAGAAAAGTGCTCATGGTGCGTATTATATTCAATCCCGATGCAATTTCTGTGTTTCATCAACACTCTGAACGTCCGCAGATTACAGAATGCCTCCAAATGTGTTTAGAAAACTACTACTGGTCTCCCAGGAATCGATAAAACCGTAGACAGTTTGAGACATTACTCCCATGGAGAAAAGTGCGCATGGTGCGTGTTATATTCAATCCCGATGCAATTTCTGTGTTTCATCAACACTCTGAACGTCCACAGATTACAGAATGCCTCCAAATGTATTTCGAAAACTACTACTGGTCTCCCAGGAATCGATAAAAGCGTAGACAGTTTGAGACATTACTCCCATGGAGAAAAGTGCGCATGGTGCGTGTTATATTCAATCCCGATGCAATTTCTGTGTATCATCAACACTCTGAACGTCCACAGATTACAGAATGCCTCCAAATGTATTTCTAAAACTACTACTGGTCTCCCAGGAATCGATAAAAGCGTAGACAGTTTGAGACATTACTCCCATGGAGAAAAGTGCGCATGGTGCGTGTTATATTCAATCCCGATGCAATTTCTGTGTTTCTTCAACACTCTGAACGTCCACAGATTACAGAATGCCTCAAAATGTGTTTAGAAAACTACTACTGGTCTCCCAGGAATCGATAAAAGCGTAGACAGTTTGAGACATTACTCCCATGGAGAAAAGTGAGCATGGTGCGTGTTGTATTCAATCCCGATGCAATTTCTGTGTTTCATCAACACTCTGAACGTCCACAGATTACAGAATGCCTCCAAATGTATTTCGAAAACTACTACTGGTCTCCCAGGAATCGATAAAAGCGTAGACAGTTTGAGACATTACTCCCATGGAGAAAAGTGCGCATGGTGCGTGTTATATTCAATCCCGATGCAATTTCTGTGTTTCATCAACACTCTGAACGTCCACAGATTACAGAATGCCTCCAAATGTATTTCGAAAACTACTACTGGTCTCCCAGGAATCGATAAAAGCGTAGACAGTTTGAGACATTACTCCCATGGAGAAAAGTGCGCATGGTGCGTGTTGTATTCAATCCCGATGCAATTTCTGTGTTTCATCAACACTCTGAACGTCCACAGATTACAGAATGCCTCAAAATGTGTTTAGAAAACTACTACTGTTCTCCCAGGAATCGATAAAAGCGTAGACAGTTTGAGACATTACTCCCATGGAGAAAAGGGCGCATGATGGGTGTTGTATTCAATCCCGATGCAATTTCTGTGTTTCATCAACACTCTGAACGTCCACAGATTACAGAATGCCTCCAAATGTATTTCGAAAACTTCTACCGGTCTCCCAGGAATCGATAAAAGCGTAGACAGTTTCAGACATTACTCCCATGGAGAAAAGTGCTCGTGGTGCGTGTTGTATTCAATCCCGATGCAATTTCTGTGTTTCATCAACACTCTGAACGTCCACAGATTACTGAATGCTTCCAGATGTGCTTCGAAAACTACTACTGGTCTCCCAGGAATCGATAAAAGCGTAGACAGTTTGAGACATTACTCCCATGGAGAAAAGTGCGCATGGTGCGTGTTATATTCAATCCCGATGCAATTTCTGTGTTTCATCAACACTCTGAACGTCCGCAGATTACAGAATGCCTCCAAATGTGTTTAGAAAACAACTACTGGTCTCCCAGGAATCGATAAAACCGTAGACAGTTTGAGACATTACTCCCATGGAGAAAAGTGCGCATGGTGCGTGTTATATTCAATCCCGATGCAATTTCTGTGTTTCATCAACACTCTGAACGTCCACAGATTACAGAATGCCTCCAAATGTATTTCGAAAACTACTACTGGTCTCCCAGGAATCGATAAAAGCGTAGACAGTTTGAGACATTACTCCCATGGAGAAAAGTGCGCATGGTGCGTGTTATATTCAATCCCGATGCAATTTCTGTGTTTCATCAACACTCTGAACGTCCACAGATTACAGAATGCCTCCAAATGTATTTCTAAAACTACTACTGGTCTCCCAGGAATCGATAAAAGCGTAGACAGTTTTAGACATTACTCCCATGGAGAAAAGTGCGCATGGTGCGTGTTGTATTCAATCCCGATGCAATTTCTGTGTTTCATCAACACTCTGAACGTCCACAGATTACAGAATGCCTCAAAATGTGTTTAGAAAACTACTACTGGTCTCCCAGGAATCGATAAAAGTGTAGACAGTTTGAGACATTACTCCCATGGAGAAAAGTGCGCATGGTGCGTGTTGTATTCAATCCCGATGCAATTTCTGTGTTTCATCAACACTCTGAACGTCCACAGATTACAGAATGCCTCCAAATGTGTTTAGAAAACTACTACTGGTCTCCCAGGAATCGATAAAAGCGTAGACAGTTTGAGACATTACTCCCATGGAGAAAAGTGCTCATGGTGCGTACTATATTCAATCCCGATGCAATTTCTGTGTTTCATCAACACTCTGAACGTCCGCAGATTACAGAATGCCTCCAAATGTGTTTAGAAAACTACTACTGGTCTCCCAGGAATCGATAAAACCGTAGACAGTTTGAGACATTACTCCCATGGAGAAAAGTGCGCATGGTGCGTGTTATATTCAATCCCGATGCAATTTCTGTGTTTCATCAACACTCTGAACGTCCACAGATTACAGAATGCCTCGAAATGTATTTCGAAAACTACTACTGGTCTCCCAGGAATCGATAAAAGCGTAGACAGTTTGAGACATTACTCCCATGGAGAAAAGTGCGCATGGTGCGTGTTATATTCAATCCCGATGCAATTTCTGTGTTTCATCAACACTCTGAACGTCCACAGATTACAGAATGCCTCCAAATGTATTTCTAAAACTACTACTGGTCTCCCAGGAATCGATAAAAGCGTAGACAGTTTGAGACATTACTCCCATGGAGAAAAGTGCGCATGGTGCGTGTCGTATTCAATCCCGATGCAATTTCTGTGTTTCATCAACACTCTGAACGTCCACAGATTACAGAATGCCTCAAAATGTGTTTAGAAAACTACTACTGGTCTCCCAGGAATCGATAAAAGCGTAGACAGTTTGAGACATTACTCCCATGGAGAAAAGTGCGCATGGTGCGTGTTGTATTCAATCCCGATGCAATTTCTGTGTTTCATCAACACTCTGAACGTCCACAGATTACAGAATGCCTCCAAATGTGTTTAGAAAACTACTACTGGTCTCCCAGGAATCGATAAAAGCGTAGACAGTTTGAGACATTACTCCCATGGAGAAAAGTGCTCATGGTGCGTGTTATATTCAATCCCGATGCAATTTCTGTGTTTCATCAACACTCTGAACGTCCACAGATTACAGAATGCCTCCAAATGTGTTTAGAAAACTACTACTGGTCTCCCAGGAATCGATAAAAGCGTAGACAGTTTGAGACATTACTCCCATGGAGAAAAGTGCGCATGGTGCGTGTTATATTCAATCCCGATGCAATTTCTGTGTTTCATCAACACTCTGAACGTCCACAGATTACAGAATGCCTCCAAATGTATTTCAAAAACTACTACTGGACTCCCAGGAATCGATAAAAGCGTAGACAGTTTGAGACATTACTCCCATGGAGAAAAGTGCGCATGGTGCGTGTTATATTCAATCCCGATGCAATTTCTGTGTTTCATCAACACTCTGAACGTCCGCAGATTACAGAATGCCTCCAAATGTGTTTAGAAAACTACTACTGGTCTCCCAGGAATCGATAAAACCGTA
The DNA here is from genome assembly GCF_023897955.1 of Schistocerca gregaria. Classification (NCBI taxonomy): domain Eukaryota; kingdom Metazoa; phylum Arthropoda; class Insecta; order Orthoptera; family Acrididae; genus Schistocerca; species Schistocerca gregaria. The sequence continues at coordinate 2,280,565 of NC_064930.1, read as the reverse complement.
GACAGTTTGAGACATTACTCCCATGGAGAAAAGTGCGCATGGTGCGTGTTATATTCAATCCCGATGCAATTTCTGTGTTTCATCAACACTCTGAACGTCCACAGATTACAGAATGCCTCCAAATGTATTTCAAAAACTACTACTGGTCTCCCAGGAATCGATAAAAGCGTAGACAGTTTGAGACATTACTCCCATGGAGAAAAGTGCGCATGGTGCGTGTTATATTCAATCCCGATGCAATTTCTGTGTTTCATCAACACTCTGAACGTCCACAGATTACAGAATGCCTCCAAATGTATTTCTAAAACTACTACTGGTCTCCCAGGAATCGATAAAAGCGTAGACAGTTTGAGACATTACTCCCATGGAGAAAAGTGCGCATGGTGCGTGTTGTATTCAATCCCGATGCAATTTCTGTGTTTCATCAACACTCGGAACGTCCACAGATTACAGAATGCCTCAAAATGTGTTTAGAAAACTACTACTGGTCTCCCAGGAATCGATAAAAGTGTAGACAGTTTGAGACATTACTCCCATGGAGAAAAGTGCGCATGGTGCGTGTTGTATTCAATCCCGATGCAATTTCTGTGTTTCATCAACACTCTGAACGTCCACAGATTACAGAATGCCTCCAAATGTGTTTAGAAAACTACTACTGGTCTCCCAGGAATCGATAAAAGCGTAGACAGTTTGAGACATTACTCCCATGGAGAAAAGTGCTCATGGTGCGTATTATATTCAATCCCGATGCAATTTCTGTGTTTCATCAACACTCTGAACGTCCGCAGATTACAGAATGCCTCCAAATGTGTTTAGAAAACTACTACTGGTCTCCCAGGAATCGATAAAACCGTAGACAGTTTGAGACATTACTCCCATGGAGAAAAGTGCGCATGGTGCGTGTTATATTCAATCCCGATGCAATTTCTGTGTTTCATCAACACTCTGAACGTCCACAGATTACAGAATGCCTCCAAATGTATTTCGAAAACTACTACTGGTCTCCCAGGAATCGATAAAAGCGTAGACAGTTTGAGACATTACTCCCATGGAGAAAAGTGCGCATGGTGCGTGTTATATTCAATCCCGATGCAATTTCTGTGTATCATCAACACTCTGAACGTCCACAGATTACAGAATGCCTCCAAATGTATTTCTAAAACTACTACTGGTCTCCCAGGAATCGATAAAAGCGTAGACAGTTTGAGACATTACTCCCATGGAGAAAAGTGCGCATGGTGCGTGTTATATTCAATCCCGATGCAATTTCTGTGTTTCTTCAACACTCTGAACGTCCACAGATTACAGAATGCCTCAAAATGTGTTTAGAAAACCACTACTGGTCTCCCAGGAATCGATAAAAGCGTAGACAGTTTGAGACATTACTCCCATGGAGAAAAGTGAGCATGGTGCGTGTTGTATTCAATCCCGATGCAATTTCTGTGTTTCATCAACACTCTGAACGTCCACAGATTACAGAATGCCTCCAAATGTATTTCGAAAACTACTACTGGTCTCCCAGGAATCGATAAAAGCGTAGACAGTTTGAGACATTACTCCCATGGAGAAAAGTGCGCATGGTGCGTGTTATATTCAATCCCGATGCAATTTCTGTGTTTCATCAACACTCTGAACGTCCACAGATTACAGAATGCCTCCAAATGTATTTCGAAAACTACTACTGGTCTCCCAGGAATCGATAAAAGCGTAGACAGTTTGAGACATTACTCCCATGGAGAAAAGTGCGCATGGTGCGTGTTGTATTCAATCCCGATGCAATTTCTGTGTTTCATCAACACTCTGAACGTCCACAGATTACAGAATGCCTCAAAATGTGTTTAGAAAACTACTACTGGTCTCCCAGGAATCGATAAAAGCGTAGACAGTTTGAGACATTACTCCCATGGAGAAAAGGGCGCATGATGGGTGTTGTATTCAATCCCGATGCAATTTCTGTGTTTCATCAACACTCTGAACGTCCACAGATTACAGAATGCCTCCAAATGTATTTCGAAAACTTCTACCGGTCTCCCAGGAATCGATAAAAGCGTAGACAGTTTCAGACATTACTCCCATGGAGAAAAGTGCTCGTGGTGCGTGTTGTATTCAATCCCGATGCAATTTCTGTGTTTCATCAACACTCTGAACGTCCACAGATTACTGAATGCTTCCAGATGTGCTTCGAAAACTACTACTGGTCTCCCAGGAATCGATAAAAGCGTAGACAGTTTGAGACATTACTCCCATGGAGAAAAGTGCGCATGGTGCGTGTTATATTCAATCCCGATGCAATTTCTGTGTTTCATCAACACTCTGAACGTCCGCAGATTACAGAATGCCTCCAAATGTGTTTAGAAAACAACTACTGGTCTCCCAGGAATCGATAAAACCGTAGACAGTTTGAGACATTACTCCCATGGAGAAAAGTGCGCATGGTGCGTGTTATATTCAATCCCGATGCAATTTCTGTGTTTCATCAACACTCTGAACGTCCACAGATTACAGAATGCCTCCAAATGTATTTCGAAAACTACTACTGGTCTCCCAGGAATCGATAAAAGCGTAGACAGTTTGAGACATTACTCCCATGGAGAAAAGTGCGCATGGTGCGTGTTATATTCAATCCCGATGCAATTTCTGTGTTTCATCAACACTCTGAACGTCCACAGATTACAGAATGCCTCCAAATGTATTTCTAAAACTACTACTGGTCTCCCAGGAATCGATAAAAGCGTAGACAGTTTTAGACATTACTCCCATGGAGAAAAGTGCGCATGGTGCGTGTTGTATTCAATCCCGATGCAATTTCTGTGTTTCATCAACACTCTGAACGTCCACAGATTACAGAATGCCTCAAAATGTGTTTAGAAAACTACTACTGGTCTCCCAGGAATCGATAAAAGTGTAGACAGTTTGAGACATTACTCCCATGGAGAAAAGTGCGCATGGTGCGTGTTGTATTCAATCCCGATGCAATTTCTGTGTTTCATCAACACTCTGAACGTCCACAGATTACAGAATGCCTCCAAATGTGTTTAGAAAACTACTACTGGTCTCCCAGGAATCGATAAAAGCGTAGACAGTTTGAGACATTACTCCCATGGAGAAAAGTGCTCATGGTGCGTACTATATTCAATCCCGATGCAATTTCTGTGTTTCATCAACACTCTGAACGTCCGCAGATTACAGAATGCCTCCAAATGTGTTTAGAAAACTACTACTGGTCTCCCAGGAATCGATAAAACCGTAGACAGTTTGAGACATTACTCCCATGGAGAAAAGTGCGCATGGTGCGTGTTATATTCAATCCCGATGCAATTTCTGTGTTTCATCAACACTCTGAACGTCCACAGATTACAGAATGCCTCGAAATGTATTTCGAAAACTACTACTGGTCTCCCAGGAATCGATAAAAGCGTAGACAGTTTGAGACATTACTCCCATGGAGAAAAGTGCGCATGGTGCGTGTTATATTCAATCCCGATGCAATTTCTGTGTTTCATCAACACTCTGAACGTCCACAGATTACAGAATGCCTCCAAATGTATTTCTAAAACTACTACTGGTCTCCCAGGAATCGATAAAAGCGTAGACAGTTTGAGACATTACTCCCATGGAGAAAAGTGCGCATGGTGCGTGTCGTATTCAATCCCGATGCAATTTCTGTGTTTCATCAACACTCTGAACGTCCACAGATTACAGAATGCCTCAAAATGTGTTTAGAAAACTACTACTGGTCTCCCAGGAATCGATAAAAGCGTAGACAGTTTGAGACATTACTCCCATGGAGAAAAGTGCGCATGGTGCGTGTTGTATTCAATCCCGATGCAATTTCTGTGTTTCATCAACACTCTGAACGTCCACAGATTACAGAATGCCTCCAAATGTGTTTAGAAAACTACTACTGGTCTCCCAGGAATCGATAAAAGCGTAGACAGTTTGAGACATTACTCCCATGGAGAAAAGTGCTCATGGTGCGTGTTATATTCAATCCCGATGCAATTTCTGTGTTTCATCAACACTCTGAACGTCCACAGATTACAGAATGCCTCCAAATGTGTTTAGAAAACTACTACTGGTCTCCCAGGAATCGATAAAAGCGTAGACAGTTTGAGACATTACTCCCATGGAGAAAAGTGCGCATGGTGCGTGTTATATTCAATCCCGATGCAATTTCTGTGTTTCATCAACACTCTGAACGTCCACAGATTACAGAATGCCTCCAAATGTATTTCAAAAACTACTACTGGACTCCCAGGAATCGATAAAAGCGTAGACAGTTTGAGACATTACTCCCATGGAGAAAAGTGCGCATGGTGCGTGTTATATTCTATCCCGATGCAATTTCTGTGTTTCATCAACACTCTGAACGTCCACAGATTACAGAATGCCTCCAAATGTATTTCGAAAACTACTACTGGTCTCCCAGGAATCGATAAAAGCGTAGACAGTTTGAGACATTACTCCCATTTAGAAAAGTGCACATGGTGCGTGTTATATTCAATCCCGATGCAATTTCTGTGTTTCATCAACACTCTGAACGTCCACAGATTACAGAATGCCTCTAAATGTGTTTAGAAAACTACTACTGGTCTCCCAGGAATCGATAAAAGCGTAGACAGTTCGAGACATTACTCCCATGGAGAAAAGTGCGCATGGTGCGTGTTATATTCAATCCCGATGCAATTTCTGTGTTTCATCAACACTCTGAACGTCCACAGATTACAGAATGCCTCCAAATGTAATTCGAAAACTACTACTGGTCTCCCAGGAATCGATAAAAACGTAGACAGTTTGAGACATTACTCCCATGGAGAAAAGTGCGCATGGTGCGTGTTATATTCAATCCCGATGCAATTTCTGTGTTTCATCAACACTCTGAACGTCCACAGATTACAGAATGCCTCCAAATGTATTTCGAAAACTACTACTGGTCTCCCAGGGATCGATAAAAGCGTAGACAGTTTGAGACATTACTCCCATGGAGAAAAGTGCGCATGGTGCGTGTTGTATTCAATCCCGATGCAATTTCTGTGTTTCATCAACACTCTGAACGTCCACAGATTACAGAATGCCTCCAACTGTATTTCGAAAACTACTACTGGTCTCCCAAAGAATCGATAAAGGCGTAGACAGTTTGAGACATTACTCCCATGGAGAAAAGTGCGCATGGTGCGTGTTGTATTCAATCCCGATGCAATTTCTGTGTTTCATCAACGCTCTGAACGTCCACAGATTACAGAATGCTTCCAGATGTGCTTCGAAAACTACTACTGGTCTCCCAGGAATCGATAAAAGCGTAGACAGTTTGAGACATTACTCCCATGGAGAAAAGTGCGCATGGTCCGTGTTGTATTCAATCCCGATGCAATTTCTGTGTTTCATCAACACTCTGAACGTCCACAGATTACAGAATGCCTCAAAATGTGTTTAGAAAACTACTACTGGTCTCCCAGGAATCGATAAAAGCGTAGACAGTTTGAGACATTACTCCCATGGAGAAAAGTGCGCATGGTGCGTGTTATATTCAATCCCGATGCAATTTCTGTGTTTCATCAACACTCTGAACGTCCACAGATTACAGAATGCCTCCAAATGTATTTCGAAAACTACTACTGGTCTCCCAGGAATCGATAAAAGCGTAGACAGTTTGAGACATTACTCCCATGGAGAAAAGTGCGCATGGTGCGTGTTATATTCAATCCCGATGCAATTTCTGTGTTTCATCAACACTCTGAACGTCCACAGATTACAGAATGCCTCCAAATGTATTTCGAAAACTACTACTGGTCTCCCAGGAATCGATATAAGCGTAGACAGTTTGAGACATTACTCCCATGGAGAAAAGTGCGCATGGTGCGTGTTATATTCAATCCCGATGCAATTTCTGTGTTTCATCAACACTCTGAACGTCCACAGATTACAGAATGCCTCCAAATGTATTTCGAAAACTACTACTGGTCGCCCCGGAATCGATAAAAGCGTAGACAGTTTGAGACATTACTCCCATGGAGAAAAGTGCGCATGGTGCGTGTTATATTCAATCCCGATGCAATTTCTGTGTTTCATCAACACTCTGAACGTCCACAGACTACAGAATGCCTCCAAATGTATTTCAAAAACTACTACTGGTCTACCAGGTATCGATAAAAGCGTAGACAGTTTGAGACATTACTCCCATGGAGAAAAGTGAGCATGGTGCGTGTTATATTCAATCCCGATGCAATTTCTGTGTTTCATCAACACTCTGAACGTCCACAGATTACAGAATGCCTCCAAATGTATTTCGAAAACTACTACTGGTCTCCCAGGAATCGATAAAAGCGTAGACAGTTTGAGACATTACTCCCATGGAGAAAAGTGCACATGGTGCGTGTTATATTCAATCCCGATGCAATTTCTGTGTTTCATCAACACTCTGAACGTCCACAGATTACAGAATGCCTCCAAATGTGTTTAGAAAACTACTACTGGTCTCCCAGGAATCGATAAAAGCGTAGATAGTTTGAGACATTACTCCCATGGAGAAAACTGCGCATGGTGCGTGTTATATTCAATCCCGATGCAATTTCTGTGTTTCATCAACACTCTGAACGTCCACAGATTACAGAATGCCTCCAAATGTATTTCGAAAACTACTACTGGTCTCCCAGGAATCGATAAAAGCGTAGACAGTTTGAGACATTACTCCCATGGAGAAAAGTGCGCATGGTGCGTGTTATATTCAATCCCGATGCAATTTCTGTGTTTCATCAACACTCTGAACGTCCACAGATTACAGAATGCCTCCAAATGTATTTCGAAAACTACTACTGGTCGCCCCGGAATCGATAAAAGCGTAGACAGTTTGAGACATTACTCCCATGGAGAAAAGTGCGCATGGTGCGTGTTATATTCAATCCCGATGCAATTTCTGTGTTTCATCAACACTCTGAACGTCCACAGATTACAGAATGCCTCCAAATGTATTTCGAAAACTACTACTGGTCGCCCCGGAATCGATAAAATCGTAGACAGTTTGAGACATTACTCCCATGGAGAAAAGTGCGCATGGTGCGTGTTATATTCAATCCCGATGCAATTTCTGTGTTTCATCAACACTCTGAACGTCCACAGACTACAGAATGCCTCCAAATGTATTTCAAAAACTACTACTGGTCTCCCAGGAATCGATAAAAGCGTAGACAGTTTGAGACATTACTCCCATGGAGAAAAGTGCGCATGGTGCGTGTTATATTCAATCCCGATGCAATTTCTGTGTTTCATCAACACTCTGAACGTCCACAGATTACAGAATGCCTCCAAATGTATTTCGAAAACTACTACTGGTCTCCCAGGAATCGATAAAAGCGTAGACAGTTTGAGACATTACTCCCATGGAGAAAAGTGCACATGGTGCGTGTTATATTCAATCCCGATGCAATTTCTGTGTTTCATCAACACTCTGAACGTCCACAGATTACAGAATGCCTATAAATGTGTTTAGAAAACTACTACTGGTCTCCCAGGAATCGATAAAAGCGTAGACAGTTTGAGACATTACTCCCATGGAGAAAAGTGCGCATGGTGCGTGTTATATTCAATCCCGATGCAATTTCTGTGTTTCATCAACACTCTGAACGTCCACAGATTACAGAATGCCTCCAAATGTGTTTAGAAAACTACTACTGGTCTCCCAGGAATCGATAAAAGCGTAGACAGTTTGAGACATTACTCCCATGGAGATAAGTGCGCATGGTGCGTGTTATATTCAATCCCGATGCAATTTCTGTGTTTCATCAACACTCTGAACGTCCACAGATTACAGAATGCCTCCAAATGTATTTCGAAAACTACTACTGGTCTCCCAGGAATCGATAAAAGCGTAGACAGTATGAGACATTACTCCCATGGAGAAAAGTGCTCATGGTGCGTGTTATATTCAATCCCGATGCAATTTCTGTGTTTCATCAACACTCTGAACGTCCACAGATTACAGAATGCCTCCAAATGTGTTTAGAAAACTACTACTGGTCTCCCAGGAATCGATAAAAGCGTAGACAGTTTGAGACATTACTCCCATGGAGAAAAGTGCGCATGGTGCGTGTTATATTCAATCCCGATGCAATTTCTGTGTTTCATCAACACTCTGAACGTCCACAGATTACAGAATGCCTCCAAATGTATTTCGAAAACTACTACTGGTCTCCCAGGAATCGATAAAAACGTAGACAGTTTGAGACATTACTCCCATGGAGAAAAGTGCGCATGGTGCGTGTTATATTCAATCCCGATGCAATTTCTGTGTTTCATCAACACTCTGAACGTCCACAGATTACAGAATGCCTCCAAATGTGTTTAGAAAACTACTACTGGTCTCCCAGGAATCGATAAAAGCGTAGACAGTTTGAGACATTACTCCCATGGAGAAAAGTGCGCATGGTGCGTGTTGTATTCAATCCCGATGCTATTTCTGTGTTTCATCAACACTCTGAACGTCCACAGTTTACAGAATGCCTCAAAATGTGTTTAGAAAACTACTACTGGTCTCCCAGGAATCGATAAAAGCGTAGACAGTTTGAGACATTACTCCCATGGAGAAAAGTGCGCATGGTGCGTGTTGTATTCAATCCCGATGCTATTTCTGTGTTTCATCAACACTCTGAACGTCCACAGTTTACAGAATGCCTCAAAATGTGTTTAGAAAACTACTACTGGTCTCCCAGGAATCGATAAAAGCGTAGACAGTTTGAGACATTACTCCCATGGAGAAAAGTGCGCATGGTGCGTGTTGTATTCAATCCCGATGCAATTTCTGTGTTTCATCAACACTCTGAACGTCCACAGATTACAGAATGCCTCCAAATGTATTTCGAAAACTACTACTGGTCTCCCAGGAATCGATAAAAGCGTAGACAGTTTGAGACATTACTCCCATTGAGAAAAGTGCGCATGGTGCTTGTTATATTCAATCCCGATGCAATTTCTGTGTTTCATCAACACTCTGAACGTCCACAGATTACAGAATGCCTCCAAATGTGTTTAGAAAACTACTACTGGTCTCCCAGGAATCGATAAAAGCGTAGACAGTTTGAGACATTACTCCCATGGAGAAAAGTGCGCATGGTGCGTGTTATATTAAATCCCGATGCAATTTCTGTGTTTCATCAACACTCTGAACGTCCGCAGATTACAGAATGCCTCCAAATGTGTTTAGAAAACTACTACTGGTCTCCCAGGAATCGATAAAACCGTAGACAGTTTGAGACATTCCTCCCATGGAGAAAAGTGCGCATGGTGCGTGTTATATTCAATCCCGATGCAATTTCTGTGTTTCATCAACACTCTGAACGTCCACAGATTACAGAATGCCTCAAAATGTGTTTAGAAAACTACTAGTGGTCTCCCAGGAATCGATAAAAGCGTAGACAGTTTGAGACATTACTCCCATGGAGAAAAGTGCGCATGGTGCGTGTTATATTCAATCCCGATGCAATTTCTGTGTTTCATCAACACTCTGAACGTCCACAGATTACAGAATGCCTCCAAATGTGTTTAGAAAACTACTACTGGTCTCCCAGGAATCGATAAAACCGTAGACAGTTTGAGACATTCCTCCCATGGAGAAAAGTGCGCATGGTGCGTGTTATATTCAATCCCGATGCAATTTCTGTGTTTCATCAACACTCTGAACGTCCACAGATTACAGAATGCCTCCAAATGTGTTTAGAAAACTACTACTCGTCTCCCAGGAATCGATAAAAGCGTAGACAGTTTGAGACATTACTCCCATGGAGAAAAGTGCGCATGGTGCGTGTTATATTAAATCCCGATGCAATTTCTGTGTTTCATCAACACTCTGAACGTCCGCAGATTACAGAATGCCTCCAAATGTGTTTAGAAAACTACTACTGGTCTCCCAGGAATCGATAAAACCGTAGACAGTTTGAGACATTCCTCCCATGGAGAAAAGTGCGCATGGTGCGTGATGTATTCAATCCCGATGCAATTTCTGTGTTTCATCAACACTCTGAACGTCCACAGATTACAGAATGCCTCAAAATGTGTTTAGAAAACTACTAGTGGTCTCCCAGGAATCGATAAAAGCGTAGACAGTTTGAGACATTACTCCCATGGAGAAAAGTGCGCATGGTGCGTGTTATATTCAATCCCGATGCAATTTCTGTGTTTCATCAACACTCTGAACGTCCGCAGATTACAGAATGCCTCCAAATGTGTTTAGAAAACTACTACTGGTCTCCCAGGAATCGATAAAACCGTAGACAGTTTGAGACATTCCTCCCATGGAGAAAAGTGCGCATGGTGCGTGTTATATTCAATCCCGATGCAATTTCTGTGTTTCATCAACACTCTGAACGTCCACAGATTACAGAATGCCTCAAAATGTGTTTAGAAAACTACTAGTGGTCTCCCAGGAATCGATAAAAGCGTAGACAGTTTGAGACATTACTCCCATGGAGAAAAGTGCGCATGGTGCGTGTTATATTCAATCCCGATGCAATTTCTGTGTTTCATCAACACTCTGAACGTCCACAGATTACAGAATGCCTCCAAATGTGTTTAGAAAACTACTACTGGTCTCCCAGGAATCGATAAAAGCGTAGACAGTTTGAGACATTACTCCCATTGAGAAAAGTGCGCATGGTGCTTGTTATATTCAATCCCGATGCAATTTCTGTGTTTCATCAACACTCTGAACGTCCACAGATTACAGAATGCCTCCAAATGTATTTCGAAAACTACTACTGGTCTCCCAGGAATCGATAAAAGCGTAGACAGTTTGAGACATTACTCCCATTGAGAAAAGTGCGCATGGTGCTTGTTATATTCAATCCCGATGCAATTTCTGTGTTTCATCAACACTCTGAACGTCCACAGATTACAGAATGCCTCCAAATGTGTTTAGAAAACTACTACTGGTCTCCCAGGAATCGATAAAAGCGTAGACAGTTTGAGACATTACTCCCATGGAGAAAAGTGCGCATGGTGCGTGTTGTATTCAATCCCGATGCAATTTCTGTGTTTCATCAACACTCTGAACGTCCACAGATTACAGAATGCCTCCAAATGTATTTCGAAAACTACTACTGGTCTCCCAGGAATCGATAAAAGCGTAGACAGTTTGAGACATTACTCCCATTGAGAAAAGTGCGCATGGTGCTTGTTATATTCAATCCCGATGCAATTTCTGTGTTTCATCAACACTCTGAACGTCCACAGATTACAGAATGCCTCCAAATGTGTTTAGAAAACTACTACTGGTCTCCCAGGAATCGATAAAAGCGTAGACAGTTTGAGACATTACTCCCATGGAGAAAAGTGCGCATGGTGCGTGTTATATTAAATCCCGATGCAATTTCTGTGTTTCATCAACACTCTGAACGTCCGCAGATTACAGAATGCCTCCAAATGTGTTTAGAAAACTACTACTGGTCTCCCAGGAATCGATAAAACCGTAGACAGTTTGAGACATTCCTCCCATGGAGAAAAGTGCGCATGGTGCGTGTTATATTCAATCCCGATGCAATTTCTGTGTTTCATCAACACTCTGAACGTCCACAGATTACAGAATGCCTCAAAATGTGTTTAGAAAACTACTAGTGGTCTCCCAGGAATCGATAAAAGCGTAGACAGTTTGAGACATTACTCCCATGGAGAAAAGTGCGCATGGTGCGTGTTATATTCAATCCCGATGCAATTTCTGTGTTTCATCAACACTCTGAACGTCCACAGATTACAGAATGCCTCCAAATGTGTTTAGAAAACTACTACTGGTCTCCCAGGAATCGATAAAACCGTAGACAGTTTGAGACATTCCTCCCATGGAGAAAAGTGCGCATGGTGCGTGTTATATTCAATCCCGATGCAATTTCTGTGTTTCATCAACACTCTGAACGTCCACAGATTACAGAATGCCTGCAAATGTGTTTAGAAAACTACTACTCGTCTCCCAGGAATCGATAAAAGCGTAGACAGTTTGAGACATTACACCCATGGAGAAAAGTGCGCATGGTGCGTGTTATATTCAATCCCGATGCAATTTCTGTGTTTCATCAACACTCTGAACGTCCACAGATTACAGAATGCCTCCAAATGTATTTCGAAAACTACTACTCGTCTCCCAGGAATCGATAAAAGCGTAGACAGTTTGAGACATTACTCCCATGGAGAAAAGTGCGCATGGTGCGTGTTATATTCAATCCCGATGCAATTTCTGTGTTTCATCAACACTCTGAACGTCCACAGATTACAGAATGCCTCCAAATGTATTTCGAAAACTACTACTGGTCTCCCAGGAATCGATAAAAGCGTAGACAGTTTGAGACATTACTCCCATGTGGAAAAGTGCGCATGGTGCGTGATGTATTCAATCCCGATGCAATTTCTGTGTTTCATCAACACTCTGAACGTCCACAGATTACAGAATGCCTCAAAATGTGTTTAGAAAACTACTAGTGGTCTCCCAGGAATCGATAAAAGCGTAGACAGTTTGAGACATTACTCCCATGGAGAAAAGTGCGCATGGTGCGTGTTATATTCAATCCCGATGCAATTTCTGTGTTTCATCAACACTCTGAACGTCCACAGATTACAGAATGCCTCCAAATGTATTTCGAAAACTACTACTGGTCTCCCAGGAATCGATAAAAGCGTAGACAGTATGAGACATTACTCCCATGGAGAAAAGTGCTCATGGTGCGTGTTATATTCAATCCCGATGCAATTTCTGTGTTTCATCAACACTCTGAACGTCCACAGATTACAGAATGCCTCCAAATGTGTTTAGAAAACTACTGCTGGTCTCCCAGGAATCGATAAAAGCGTAGACAGTTTGAGACATTACTCCCATGGAGAAAAGTGCGCATGGTGCGTGTTATATTCAATCCCGATGCAATTTCTGTGTTTCATCAACACTCTGAACGTCCACAGATTACAGAATGCCTCCAAATGTATTTCGAAAACTACTACTGGTCTCCCAGGAATCGATAAAAACGTAGACAGTTTGAGACATTACTCCCATGGAGAAAAGTGCGCATGGTGCGTGTTATATTCAATCCCGATGCAATTTCTGTGTTTCATCAACACTCTGAACGTCCACAGATTACAGAATGCCTCCAAATGTGTTTAGAAAACTACTACTGGTCTCCCAGGAATCGATAAAAGCGTAGACAGTTTGAGACATTACTCCCATGGAGAAAAGTGCGCATGGTGCGTGTTGTATTCAATCCCGATGCAATTACTGTGTTTCATCAACACTCTGAACGTCCACAGATTACAGAATGCCTCCAAATGTATTTCGAAAACTACTACTGGTCTCCCAGGAATCGATAAAAGCGTAGACAGTTTGAGACATTACTCCCATGGAGAAAAGTGCGCATGGTGCGTGTTATATTCAATCCCGATGCAATTTCTGTGTTTCATCAACACTCTGAACGTCCACAGATTACAGAATGCCTCCAAATGTATTTCGAAAACTACTACTGGTCTCCCAGGAATCGATAAAAGCGTAGACAGTTTGAGACATTACTCCCATAGAGAAAAGTGCGCATGGTGCGTGTTGTATTCAATCCCGATGCTATTTCTGTGTTTCATCAACACTCTGAACGTCCACAGTTTACAGAATGCCTCAAAATGTGTTTAGAAAACTACTACTGGTCTCCCAGGAATCGATAAAAGCGTAGACAGTTTGAGACATTACTCCCATGGAGAAAAGTGCGCATGGTGCGTGTTATATTCAATCCCGATGCAATTTCTGTGTTTCATCAACACTCTGAACGTCCACAGATTACAGAATGCCTCCAAATGTATTTCGAAAACTACTACTGGTCTCCCAGGAATCGATAAAAGCGTAGACAGTTTGAGACATTACTCCCATTGAGAAAAGTGCGCATGGTGCTTGTTATATTCAATCCCGATGCAATTTCTGAGTTTCATCAACACTCTGAACGTCCACAGATTACAGAATGCCTCAAAATGTGTTTAGAAAACTACTACTGGTCTCACAGGAATCGATAAAAGCGTAGACAGTTTGAGACATTACTCCCATGGAGAAAAGTGCGCATGGTGCGTGTTATAGTCAATCCCGATGCAATTTCTGTGTTTCATCAACACTCTGAACGTCCGCAGATTACAGAATGCCTCCAAATGTGTTTAGAAAGCTACTACTGGTCTCCCAGGAATCGATAAAACCGTAGACAGTTTGAGACATTACTCCCATGGAGAAAAGTGCGCATGGTGCGTGTTATATTCAATCCCGATGCAATTTCTGTGTTTCATCAACACTCTGAACGTCCACAGATTACAGAATGCCTCCAAATGTGTTTAGAAAACTACTAGTGGTCTCCCAGGAATCGATAAAAGCGTAGACAGTTTGAGACATTACTCCCATGGAGAAAAGTGCGCATGGTGCGTGTTGTATTCAATCCCGATGCAATTTCTGTGTTTCATCAACACTCTGAACGTCCACAGATTACAGAATGCCTCCAAATGTGTTTAGAAAACTACTACTGGTCTCCCAGGAATCGATAAAAGCGTAGACAGTTTGAGACATTACTCCCATGGAGAAAAGTGCTCATCGTGCGTGTTATATTCAATCCCGATGCAATTTCTGTGTTTCATCAACACTCTGAACGTCCACAGATTACAGAATGCCACCAAATGTGTTTAGAAAACTACTACTGGTCTCCCAGGAATCGATAAAAGCATAGACAGTTTGAGACATTACTCCCATGGAGAAAAGTGCGCATGGTGCGTGTTATATTCAATCCCGATGCAATTTCTGTGTTTCATCAACACTCTGAGCGTCCACAGAGTACAGAATGCCTCCAAATGTATTTCGAAAACTACTACTGGTCTCCCAGGAATCGATAAAAGCGTAGACAGTTTGAGACATTACTCCCATGGAGAAAAGTGCGCATGGTGCGTGTTATATTCAATCCCGATGCAATTTCTGTGTTTCATCAACACTCTGAACGTCCACAGATTACAGAATGCCTGCAAATGTATTTAGAAAACTACTACTGGTCTCCCAGGAATCGATAAAAGCGTACACAGTTTGAGACATTACTCCCGTTTAGAAAAGTGCACATGGTGCGTGTTATATTCAATCCCGATGCAATTTCTGTGTTTCATCAACACTCTGAACGTCCACAGATTACAGAATGCCTCCAAATGTATTTCGAAAACTACTACTGGTCTCCCAGGAATCGATAAAAACGTAGACAGTTTGAGACATTACTCCCATGGAGAAAAGTGCGCATGGTGCGTGTTATATTCAATCCCGATGCAATATCTGTGTTTCATCAACACTCTGAACGTCCACAGATTACAGAATGCCTCCAAATGTGTTTAGAAAACTACTACTGGTCTCCCAGGAATCGATAAAAGCGTAGACAGTTTGAGACATTACTCCCATGGAGAAAAGTGCGCATGGTGCGTGTTATATTCAATCCCGATGCAATTTCTGTGTTTCATCAACACTCTGAACGTCCACAGATTACAGAATGCCTCCAAATGTATTTCGAAAACTACTACTGGTCTCCCAGGAATCGATAAAAGCGTAGACAGTTTGAGACATTACTCCCATGGGGAAAAGTGCGCATGGTGCGTGTTATATTCAATCCCGATGCAATTTCTGTGTTTCATCAACACTCTGAACGTCCACAGATTACAGAATGCTTCCAGATGTGCTTCGAAAACTACTACTGGTCTCCCAGGAATCGATAAAAGCGTAGACAGTTTGAGACATTACTCCCATGGAGAAAAGTGCGCATGGTGCGTGTTATATTCAATCCCGATGCAATTTCTGTGTTTCATCAACACTCTGAACGTCCACAGATTACAGAAAGCTTCCAGATGTGCTTCTAAAACTACTACTGGTCTCCCAGGAATCGATAAAAGCGTAGACAGTTTGAGACATTACTCCCATGGACATAAGTGCGCATGGTGCGTGTTATATTCAATCCCGATGCAATTTCTGTGTTTCATCAACACTCTGAACGTCCACAGATTACAGAATGCCTCCAAATGTATTTCGAAAACTACTACTGGTCTCCCAGGAATCGATAAAAGCGTAGACAGTTTGAGACATTACTCCCATGGAGAAAAGTGCGCATGGTGCGTGTTATATTCAATCCCGATGCAATTTCTGTGTTTCATCAACACTCTGAACGTCCACAGATTACAGAATGCCTCCAAATGTATTTCGAAAACTACTACTGGTCTCCCAGGAATCGATATAAGCGTAGACAGTTTGAGACATTACTCCCATGGAGAAAAGTGCGCATGGTGCGTGTTATATTCAATCCCGATGCAATTTCTGTCTTTCATCAACACTCTTAACGTCCACAGATTACAGAATGCCTCAAATTGTGTTTAGAAAACTACTACTGGTCTCCCAGGAATCGATAAAAGCGTAGACAGTTTGAGACATTACTCCCATGGAGAAATGTGCACATGGTGCGTGTTATATTCAATCCCGATGCAATTTCTGTGTTTCATCAACACTCTGAACGTCCACAGATTACAGAATGCCTCCAAATGTGTTTAGAAAACTACTACTGGTCTCCCAGGAATCGATAAAAGCGTAGACAGTTTGAGACATTACTCCCATGGAGAAAAGTGCGCATGGTGCGTGTTATATTCAATCCCGATGCAATTTCTGTGTTTCATCAACACTCTGAACGTCCACAGATTACAGATGCCTCCAAATGTATTTCTAAAACTACTACTGGTCTCCCAGGAATCGATAAAAGCGTAGACAGTTTGAGACATTACTCCCATGGAGAAAAGTGCGCATGGTGCGTGTTATATTCAATCCCGATGCAATTTCTGTGTTTCATCAACACTCTGAACGTCCACAGATTACAGAATGCCTCCAAATGTATTTCGAAAACTACTACTGGTCTCCCAGGAATCGATAAAAGCGTAGACAGTTTGAGACATTACTCCCATGGACAAAAGTGCGCATGGTGCGTGTTATATTCAATCCCGATGCAATTTCTGTGTTTCATCAACACTCTGAACGTCCACAGATTACAGAATGCCTCCAAATGTGTTTAGAAAACTACTACTGGTCTCCCAGGAATCGATAAAAGCGTAGACAGTTTGAGACATTACTCCCATGGAGAAAAGTGAGCATGGTGCGTGTTATATTCAATCCCGATGCAATTTCTGTGTTTCATCAACACTCTGAACGTTCACAGATTACAGAATGCCTCCAAATGTATTTCGAAAACTACTACTGGTCTCCCAGGAATCGATAAAAGCGTAGACAGTTTGAGACATTACTCCCATGGAGAAAAGTGCGCATGGTGCCTGTTATATTCAATCCCGATGCAATTTCTGTGTTTCATCAACACTCTGAACGTCCACAGATTACAGAATGCCTCCAAATGTATTTCGAAAACTACTACTGGTCTCCCAGGAATCGATAAAAACGTAGACAGTTTGAGACATTACTCCCATGGAGAAAAGTGCGCATGGTGCGTGTTATATTCAATCCCGATGCAATTTCTGTGTTTCATCAACACTCTGAACGTAAACAGATTACAGAATGCCTCCAAATGTGTTTAGAAAACTACTACTGGTCCCCCAGGAATCGATAAAAGCGTAGACAGTTTGAGACATTACTCCCATGGAGAAAAGTGCGCATGGTGCGTGTTATATTCAATCCCGATGCAATTTCTGTGTTTCATCAACACTCTGAACGTCCACAGATTACAGAATGCCTCCAAATGTATTTCTAAAACTACTACTGTTCTCCCAGGAATCGATAAAAGCGTAGACAGTTTGAGACATTACTCCCATGGAGAAAAGTGCGCATGGTGCGTGTTATATTCAATCCCGATGCAATTTCTGTGTTTCATCAACACTCTGAACGTCCACAGATTACAGAATGCCTCCAAATGTATTTCGAAAACTACTACTGGTCTCCCAGGAATCGATAAAAGCGTAGACAGTTTGAGACATTACTCCCATGGAGAAAAGTGCGCATGGTGCGTGTTATATTCAATCCCGATGCAATTTCTGTGTTTCATCAACACTCTGAACGTCCACAGATTACAGAATGCCTCCAAATGTGTTTAGAAAACTACTACTGGTCTCCCAGGAATCGATAAAAGCGTAGACAGTTTGAGACATTACTCCCATGGAGAAAAGTGCGCATGGTGCGTGTTATATTCAATCCCGATGCAATTTCTGTGTTTCATCAACACTCTGAACGTCCACAGATTACAGAATGCCTCCAAATGTATTTCGAAAACTACTACTGGTCTCCCAGGAATCGATAAAAACGTAGATAGTTTGAGACATTACTCCCATGGAGAAAAGTGCGCATGGTGCGTGTTATATTCAATCCCGATGCAATTTCTGTGTTTCATCAACACTCTGAACGTCCACAGATTACAGAATGCCTCCAAATGTATTTCGAAAACTACTACTGGTCTCCCAGGAATCGATAAAAGCGTAGACAGTTTGAGACATTACTCCCATGGAGAAAAGTGCGCATGGTGCGTGTTGTATTCAATCCCGATGCAATTTCTGTGTTTCATCAACACTCTGAACGTCCACAGATTACAGAATGCCTCCAAATGTATTTCGAAAACTATTACTGGTCTCCCAGGAATCGATAAAAGCGTAGACAGTTTGAGACATTACTCATATTAAGAAAAGTGCGCATGGTGCTTGTTGTATTCAATCCCGATGCAATTTCTGTGTTTCATCAACACTCTGAACGTCCACAGATTACAGAATGCTTCCAGATGTGCTTCGAAAACTACTACTGGTCTCCCAGGAATCGATAAAAGCGTAGACAGTTTGAGACATTACTCCCATGGAGAAAAGTGCGCATGGTGCGTGTTGTATTCAATCCCGATGCAATTTCTGTGTTTCATCAACACTCTGAACGTCCACAGATTACAGAATGCCTCAAAATGTGTTTAGAAAACTACTACAGGTCTCCCAGGAATCGATAAAAGCGTAGACAGTTTGAGACATTACTCCCATGGAGAAAAGTGCGCATGGTGCGTGTTATATTCAATCCCGATGCAATTTCTGTGTTTCATCAACACTCTGAACGTCCACAGATTTCATAATGCCTCCAAATGTATTTCGAAAACTACTACTGGTCTCCCAGGAATCGATAAAAGCGTAGACAGTTTGAGACATTACTCCCATGGAGAAAAGTGCGCATGGTGCGTGTTATATTCAATTCCGATGCAATTTCTGTGTTTCATCAACACTCTGAACGTCCACAGATTACAGAATGCCTCCAAATGTATTTCGAAAACTACTACTGGTCTCCCCGGAATCGATAAAAGTGTAGACAGTTTGAGACATTACTCCCATGGAGAAAAGTGCGCATGGTGCGTGTTACATTCAATCCCGATGCAATTTCTGTGTTTCATCAACACTCTGAACGTCCACAGATTACAGAATGCCTCCAAATGTATTTCGAAAACTACTACTGGTCTCCCAGGAATCGATAAAAGCGTAGACAGTTTGAGACATTACTCCCATGGAGAAAAGTGCGCATGGTGCGTGTTATATTCAATCCCGATGCAATTTCTGTGTTTCATCAACACTCTGAACGTCCACAGATCACAGAATGCCTCCAAATGTATTTCAAAAACTACTACTGGTCTCCCAGGAATCGATATAAGCGTAGACAGTTTGAGACATTACTCATATGGAGAAAAGTGCGCATGGTGCTTGTTGTATTCAATCCCGATGCAATTTCTGTGTTTCATCAACACTCTGAACGTCCACAGATTACAGAATGCTTCCAGATGTGCTTCGAAAACTACTACTGGTCTCCCAGGAATCGATAAAAGCGTAGACAGTTTGAGACATTACTCCCATGGAGAAAAGTGCGCATGGTGCGTGTTGTATTCAATCCCGATGCAATTTCTGTGTTTCATCAACACTCTGAACGTCCACAGATTACAGAATGCCTCAAAATGTGTTTAGAAAACTACTACAGGTCTCCCAGGAATCGATAAAAGCGTAGACAGTTTGAGACATTACTCCCATGGAGAAAAGTGCGCATGGTGCGTGTTATATTCAATCCCGATGCAATTTCTGTGTTTCATCAACACTCTGAACGTCCACAGATTTCATAATGCCTCCAAATGTATTTCGAAAACTACTACTGGTCTCCCAGGAATCGATAAAAGCGTAGACAGTTTGAGACATTACTCCCATGGAGAAAAGTGCGCATGGTGCGTGTTATATTCAATTCCGATGCAATTTCTGTGTTTCATCAACACTCTGAACGTCCACAGATTACAGAAAGCCTCCAAATGTATTTCGAAAACTACTACTGGTCTCCCCGGAATCGATAAAAGCGTAGACAGTTTGAGACATTACTCCCATGGAGAAAAGTGCGCATGGTGCGTGTTACATTCAATCCCGATGCAATTTCTGTGTTTCATCAACACTCTGAACGTCCACAGATTACAGAATGCCTCCAAATGTGTTTCGGAAACTACTACTGGTCTCCCAGGAATCGATAAAAGCGTAGACAGTTTGAGACATTACTTCCATGGAGAAAAGTGCTTGTGGTGCGTGTTGTATTCAATACCGATGCAATTTCTGTGTTTCATCAACACTCTGAACGTCCACAGATTACAAAATGGCTCCAAATGTGTTTAGAAAACTACTACTGGTCCCCCAGGAATCGATAAAAGCGTAGACAGTTTGAGACATTACTCCCATGGAGAAAAGTGCGCATGGTGCGTGTTATATTCAATCCCGATGCAATTTCTGTGTTTCATCAACACTCTGAACGTCCACAGATTACAGAATGCCTCCAAATGTATTTCTAAAACTACTACTGTTCTCCCAGGAATCGATAAAAGCGTAGACAGTTTGAGACATTACTCCCATGGAGAAAAGTGCGCATGGTGCGTGTTATATTCAATCCCGATGCAATTTCTGTGTTTCATCAACACTCTGAACGTCCACAGATTACAGAATGCCTCCAAATGTATTTCGAAAACTACTACTGGTCTCCCAGGAATCGATAAAAGCGTAGACAGTTTGAGACATTACTCCCATGGAGAAAAGTGCGCATGGCGCGTGTTATATTCAATCCCGATGCAATTTCTGTGTTTCATCAACACTCTGAACGTCCACAGATTACAGAATGCCTCCAAATGTGTTTAGAAAACTACTACTGGTCTCCCAGGAATCGATAAAAGCGTAGACAGTTTGAGACATTACTCCCATGGAGAAAAGTGCGCATGGTGCGTGTTATATTCAATCCCGATGCAATTTCTGTGTTTCATCAACACTCTGAACGTCCACAGATTACAGAATGCCTCCAAATGTATTTCGAAAACTACTACTGGTCTCCCAGGAATCGATAAAAACGTAGATAGTTTGAGACATTACTCCCATGGAGAAAAGTGCGCATGGTGCGTGTTATATTCAATCCCGATGCAATTTCTGTGTTTCATCAACACTCTGAACGTCCACAGATTACAGAATGCCTCCAAATGTATTTCGAAAACTACTACTGGTCTCCCAGGAATCGATAAAAGCGTAGACAGTTTGAGACATTACTCCCATGGAGAAAAGTGCGCATGGTGCGTGTTGTATTCAATCCCGATGCAATTTCTGAGTTTCATCAACACTCTGAACGTCCACAGATTACAGAATGCCTCCAAATGTATTTCGAAAACTATTACTGGTCTCCCAGGAATCGATAAAAGCGTAGACAGTTTGAGACATTACTCATATGGAGAAAAGTGCGCATGGTGCTTGTTGTATTCAATCCCGATGCAATTTCTGTGTTTCATCAACACTCTGAACGTCCACAGAGTACAGAATGCTTCCAGATGTGCTTCGAAAACTACTACTGGTCTCCCAGGAATCGATAAAAGCGTAGACAGTTTGAGACATTACTCCCATGGAGAAAAGTGCGCATGGTGCGTGTTACATTCAATCCCGATGCAATTTCTGTGTTTCATCAACACTCTGAACGTCCACAGATTACAGAATGCCTCCAAATGTATTTCGAAAACTACTACTGGTCTCCCAGGAATCGATAAAAGCGTAGACAGTTTGAGACATTACTCCCATGGAGAAAAGTGCGCATGGTGCGTGTTATATTCAATCCCGATGCAATTTCTGTGTTTCATCAACACTCTGAACGTCCACAGATCACAGAATGCCTCCAAATGTATTTCAAAAACTACTACTGGTCTCCCAGGAATCGATATAAGCGTAGACAGTTTGAGACATTACTCATATGGAGAAAAGTGCGCATGGTGCTTGTTGTATTCAATCCCGATGCAATTTCTGTGTTTCATCAACACTCTGAACGTCCACAGATTACAGAATGCTTCCAGATGTGCTTCGAAAACTACTACTGGTCTCCCAGGAATCGATAAAAGCGTAGACAGTTTGAGACATTACTCCCATGGAGAAAAGTGCGCATGGTGCGTGTTGTATTCAATCCCGATGCAATTTCTGTGTTTCATCAACACTCTGAACGTCCACAGATTACAGAATGCCTCAAAATGTGTTTAGAAAACTACTACAGGTCTCCCAGGAATCGATAAAAGCGTAGACAGTTTGAGACATTACTCCCATGGAGAAAAGTGCGCATGGTGCGTGTTATATTCAATCCCGATGCAATTTCTGTGTTTCATCAACACTCTGAACGTCCACAGATTTCATAATGCCTCCAAATGTATTTCGAAAACTACTACTGGTCTCCCAGGAATCGATAAAAGCGTAGACAGTTTGAGACATTACTCCCATGGAGAAAAGTGCGCATGGTGCGTGTTATATTCAATTCCGATGCAATTTCTGTGTTTCATCAACACTCTGAACGTCCACAGATTACAGAAAGCCTCCAAATGTATTTCGAAAACTACTACTGGTCTCCCCGGAATCGATAAAAGCGTAGACAGTTTGAGACATTACTCCCATGGAGAAAAGTGCGCATGGTGCGTGTTACATTCAATCCCGATGCAATTTCTGTGTTTCATCAACACTCTGAACGTCCACAGATTACAGAATGCCTCCAAATGTGTTTCGGAAACTACTACTGGTCTCCCAGGAATCGATAAAAGCGTAGACAGTTTGAGACATTACTTCCATGGAGAAAAGTGCTTGTGGTGCGTGTTGTATTCAATACCGATGCAATTTCTGTGTTTCATCAACACTCTGAACGTCCACAGATTACAAAATGGCTCCAAATGTGTTTAGAAAACTACTACTGGTCCCCCAGGAATCGATAAAAGCGTAGACAGTTTGAGACATTACTCCCATGGAGAAAAGTGCGCATGGTGCGTGTTATATTCAATCCCGATGCAATTTCTGTGTTTCATCAACACTCTGAACGTCCACAGATTACAGAATGCCTCCAAATGTATTTCTAAAACTACTACTGTTCTCCCAGGAATCGATAAAAGCGTAGACAGTTTGAGACATTACTCCCATGGAGAAAAGTGCGCATGGTGCGTGTTATATTCAATCCCGATGCAATTTCTGTGTTTCATCAACACTCTGAACGTCCACAGATTACAGAATGCCTCCAAATGTATTTCGAAAACTACTACTGGTCTCCCAGGAATCGATAAAAGCGTAGGCAGTTTGAGACATTACTCCCATGGAGAAAAGTGCGCATGGCGCGTGTTATATTCAATCCCGATGCAATTTCTGTGTTTCATCAACACTCTGAACGTCCACAGATTACAGAATGCCTCCAAATGTGTTTAGAAAACTACTACTGGTCTCCCAGGAATCGATAAAAGCGTAGACAGTTTGAGACATTACTCCCATGGAGAAAAGTGCGCATGGTGCGTGTTATATTCAATCCCGATGCAATTTCTGTGTTTCATCAACACTCTGAACGTCCACAGATTACAGAATGCCTCCAAATGTATTTCGAAAACTACTACTGGTCTCCCAGGAATCGATAAAAACGTAGATAGTTTGAGACATTACTCCCATGGAGAAAAGTGCGCATGGTGCGTGTTATATTCAATCCCGATGCAATTTCTGTGTTTCATCAACACTCTGAACGTCCACAGATTACAGAATGCCTCCAAATGTATTTCGAAAACTACTACTGGTCTCCCAGGAATCGATAAAAGCGTAGACAGTTTGAGACATTACTCCCATGGAGAAAAGTGCGCATGGTGCGTGTTGTATTCAATCCCGATGCAATTTCTGAGTTTCATCAACACTCTGAACGTCCACAGATTACAGAATGCCTCCAAATGTATTTCGAAAACTATTACTGGTCTCCCAGGAATCGATAAAAGCGTAGACAGTTTGAGACATTACTCATATGGAGAAAAGTGCGCATGGTGCTTGTTGTATTCAATCCCGATGCAATTTCTGTGTTTCATCAACACTCTGAACGTCCACAGATTACAGAATGCTTCCAGATGTGCTTCGAAAACTACTACTGGTCTCCCAGGAATCGATAAAAGCGTAGACAGTTTGAGACATTACTCCCATGGAGAAAAGTGCGCATGGTGCGTGTTGTATTCAATCCCGATGCAATTTCTGTGTTTCATCAACACTCTGAACGTCCACAGATTACAGAATGCCTCAAAATGTGTTTAGAAAACTACTACAGGTCTCCCAGGAATCGATAAAAGCGTAGACAGTTTGAGACATTACTCCCATGGAGAAAAGTGCGCATGGTGCGTGTTATATTCAATCCCGATGCAATTTCTGTGTTTCATCAACACTCTGAACGTCCACAGACTTCATAATGCCTCCAAATGTATTTCGAAAACTACTACTGGTCTCCCAGGAATCGATAAAAGCGTAGACAGTTTGAGACATTACTCCCATGGAGAAAAGTGCGCATGGTGCGTGTTATATTCAATTCCGATGCAATTTCTGTGTTTCATCAACACTCTGAACGTCCACAGATTACAGAAAGCCTCCAAATGTATTTCGAAAACTACTACTGGTCTCCCCGGAATCGATAAAAGCGTAGACAGTTTGAGACATTACTCCCATGGAGAAAAGTGCTCATGTTGCGTGTTACATTCAATCCCGATGCAATTTCTGTGTTTCATCAACACTCTGAACGTCCACAGATTACAGAATGCCTCCAAATGTATTTCGAAAACTACTACTGGTCTCCCAGGAATCGATAAAAGCGTAGACAGTTTGAGACATTACTCCCATTGAGAAAAGTGCGCATGGTGCGTGTTATATTCAATCCCGATGCAATTTCTGTGTTTCATCAACACTCTGAACGTCCACAGATCACAGAATGCCTCCAAATGTATTTCAAAAACTACTACTGGTCTCCCAGGAATCGATATAAGCGTAGACAGTTTGAGACATTACTCATATGGAGAAAAGTGCGCATGGTGCTTGTTGTATTCAATCCCGATGCAATTTCTGTGTTTCATCAACACTCTGAACGTCCACAGATTACAGAATGCTTCCAGATGTGCTTCGAAAACTACTACTGGTCTCCCAGGAATCGATAAAAGCGTAGACAGTTTGAGACATTACTCCCATGGAGAAAAGTGCGCATGGTGCGTGTTGTATTCAATCCCGATGCAATTTCTGTGTTTCATCAACACTCTGAACGTCCACAGATTACAGAATGCCTCAAAATGTGTTTAGAAAACTACTACAGGTCTCCCAGGAATCGATAAAATCGTAGACAGTTTGAGACATTACTCCCATGGAGAAAAGTGCGCATGGTGCGTGTTATATTCAATCCCGATGCAATTTCTGTGTTTCATCAACACTCTGAACGTCCACAGATTTCATAATGCCTCCAAATGTATTTCGAAAACTACTACTGGTCTCCCAGGAATCGATAAAAGCGTAGACAGTTTGAGACATTACTCCCATGGAGAAAAGTGCGCATGGTGCGTGTTATATTCAATTCCGATGCAATTTCTGTGTTTCATCAACACTCTGAACGTCCACAGATTACAGAAAGCCTCCAAATGTATTTCGAAAACTACTACTGGTCTCCCCGGAATCGATAAAAGCGTAGACAGTTTGAGACATTACTCCCATGGAGAAAAGTGCGCATGGTGCGTGTTACATTCAATCCCGATGCAATTTCTGTGTTTCATCAACACTCTGAACGTCCACAGATTACAGAATGCCTCCAAATGTATTTCGAAAACTACTACTGGTCTCCCAGGAATCGATAAAAGCGTAGACAGTTTGAGACATTACTCCCATGGAGAAAAGTGCGCATGGTGCGTGTTATATTCAATCCCGATGCAATTTCTGTGTTTCATCAACACTCTGAAAGTCCACAGATCACAGAATGCCTCCAAATGTATTTCAAAAACTACTACTGGTCTCCCAGGAATCGATAAAAGCGTAGACAGTTTGAGACATTACTCCCATGGAGAAAAGTGCGCATGGTGCGTGTTATATTCAATCCCGATGCAATTTCTGTGTTTCATCAACACTCTGAACGTCCACAGATTACAGAATGCCTCCAAATGTATTTCGAAAACTACTACTGGTCTCCCAGGAATCGATAAAAGCGTAGACAGTTTGAGACATTACTCCCATGGAGAAAAGTGCACATGGTGCGTGTTATATTCAATCCCGATGCAATTTCTGTGTTTCATCAACACTCTGAACGTCCACGGATTACAGAATGCCTCCAAATGTGTTTAGAAAACTACTACTGGTCTCCCAGGAATCGATAAAAGCGTAGACAGTTTGAGACATTACTCCCATGGAGAAAAGTGCGCATGGTGCATGTTATATTCAATCCCGATGCAATTTCTGTGTTTCATCAACACTCTGAACGTCCACAGATTACAGAATGCCTCCAAATGTATTTCTAAAACTACTACTGGTCTCCCAGGAATCGATAAAAGCGTAGACAGTTTGAGACATTACTCCCATGGAGAAAAGTGCGCATGGTGCGTGTTATATTCAATTCCGATGCAATTTCTGTGTTTCATCAACACTCTGAACGTCCACAGATTACATCATGCCTCCAAATGTATTTCGAAAACTACTACTGGTCTCCCAGGAATCGATAAAAGCGTAGACAGTTTGAGACATTACTCCCATGGAGAAAAGTGCGCATGGTGCGTGTTATATTCAATCCCGATGCAATTTCTGTGTTTCATCAACACTCTGAACGTCCACAGATTACAGAATGCCTCCAAATGTGTTTAGAAATGTACTACTGGTCTCCCAGGAATCGATAAAAGCGTAGACAGTTTGAGACATTACTCCCATGGAGAAAAGTGCGCATGGTGCGTGTTATATTCAATCCCGATGCAATTTCTGTGTTTCATCAACACTCTGAAAGTCCACAGATTACAGAATGCCTCCAAATGTATTTCGAAAACTACTACTGGTCTCCCAGGAATCGATAAAAACGTAGACAGTTTGAGACATTACTCCCATGGAGAAAAGTGCGCATGGTGCGTGTTACATTCAATCCCGATGCAATTTCTGTGTTTCATCAACACTCTGAACGTCCACAGATTACAGAATGCCTCCAAATGTATTTCAAAAACTACTACTGGTCTCCCAGGAATCGATAAAAGCGTAGACAGTTTGAGACATTACTCCCATGGAGAAAAGTGCGCATGGTGCGTGTTATATTCAATCCCGATGCAATTTCTGTGTTTCATCAACACTCTGAAAGTCCACAGATTACAGAATGCCTCCAAATGTATTTCGAAAACTACTACTGGTCTCCCAGGAATCGATAAAAACGTAGACAGTTTGAGACATTACTCCCATGGAGAAAAGTGCGCATGGTGCGTGTTACATTCAATCCCGATGCAATTTCTGTGTTTCATCAACACTCTGAACGTCCACAGATTACAGAATGCCTCCAAATGTATTTCAAAAACTACTACTGGTCTCCCAGGAATCGATAAAAGCGTAGACAGTTTGAGACATTACTCCCATGGAGAAAAGTGCGCATGGTGCGTGTTATATTCAATCCCGATGCAATTTCTGTGTTTCATCAACACTCTGAACGTCCACAGATTACAGAATGCCTCCAAATGTATTTCGAAAACTACTACTGGTCTCCCAGGAATCGATAAAAGCGTAGACAGTTTGAGACATTACTCCCATGGAGAAAAGTGCGCATGGTGCGTGTTATATTCAATCCCGATGCAATTTCTGTGTTTCATCAACACTCTGAACGTCCACAGATTACAGAATGCCTCCAAATGTATTTCGAAAACTACTACTGGTCTCCCAGGAATCGATAAAAGCGTAGACAGTTTGAGACATTACTCCCATGGAGAAAAGTGCGCATGGTGCGTGTTGTATTCAATCCCGATGCAATTTCTGTGTTTCATCAACACTCTGAACGTCCACAGATTACAGAATGCCTCAAAATGTGTTTAGAAAACTACTACAGGTCTCCCAGGAATCGATAAAATCGTAGACAGTTTGAGACATTACTCCCATGGAGAAAAGTGCGCATGGTGCGTGTTATATTCAATCCCGATGCAATTTCTGTGTTTCATCAACACTCTGAACGTCCACAGATTTCATAATGCCTCCAAATGTATTTCGAAAACTACTACTGGTCTCCCAGGAATCGATAAAAGCGTAGACAGTTTGAGACATTACTCCCATGGAGAAAAGTGCGCATGGTGCGTGTTATATTCAATTCCGATGCAATTTCTGTGTTTCATCAACACTCTGAACGTCCACAGATTACAGAAAGCCTCCAAATGTATTTCGAAAACTACTACTGGTCTCCCCGGAATCGATAAAAGCGTAGACAGTTTGAGACATTACTCCCATGGAGAAAAGTGCGCATGGTGCGTGTTACATTCAATCCCGATGCAATTTCTGTGTTTCATCAACACTCTGAACGTCCACAGATTACAGAATGCCTCCAAATGTATTTCGAAAACTACTACTGGTCTCCCAGGAATCGATAAAAGCGTAGACAGTTTGAGACATTACTCCCATGGAGAAAAGTGCGCATGGTGCGTGTTATATTCAATCCCGATGCAATTTCTGTGTTTCATCAACACTCTGAAAGTCCACAGATCACAGAATGCCTCCAAATGTATTTCAAAAACTACTACTGGTCTCCCAGGAATCGATAAAAGCGTAGACAGTTTGAGACATTACTCCCATGGAGAAAAGTGCGCATGGTGCGTGTTATATTCAATCCCGATGCAATTTCTGTGATTCATCAACACTCTGAACGTCCACAGATTACAGAATGCCTCCAAATGTATTTCGAAAACTACTACTGGTCTCCCAGGAATCGATAAAAGCGTAGACAGTTTGAGACATTACTCCCATGGAGAAAAGTGCACATGGTGCGTGTTATATTCAATCCCGATGCAATTTCTGTGTTTCATCAACACTCTGAACGTCCACGGATTACAGAATGCCTCCAAATGTGTTTAGAAAACTACTACTGGTCTCCCAGGAATCGATAAAAGCGTAGACAGTTTGAGACATTACTCCCATGGAGAAAAGTGCGCATGGTGCATGTTATATTCAATCCCGATGCAATTTCTGTGTTTCATCAACACTCTGAACGTCCACAGATTACAGAATGCCTCCAAATGTATTTCTAAAACTACTACTGGTCTCCCAGGAATCGATAAAAGCGTAGACAGTTTGAGACATTACTCCCATGGAGAAAAGTGCGCATGGTGCGTGTTATATTCAATTCCGATGCAATTTCTGTGTTTCATCAACACTCTGAACGTCCACAGATTACATCATGCCTCCAAATGTATTTCGAAAACTACTACTGGTCTCCCAGGAATCGATAAAAGCGTAGACAGTTTGAGACATTACTCCCATGGAGAAAAGTGCGCATGGTGCGTGTTATATTCAATCCCGATGCAATTTCTGTGTTTCATCAACACTCTGAACGTCCACAGATTACAGAATGCCTCCAAATGTGTTTAGAAAAGTACTACTGGTCTCCCAGGAATCGATAAAAGCGTAGACAGTTTGAGACATTACTCCCATGGAGAAAAGTGCGCATGGTGCGTGTTATATTCAATCCCGATGCAATTTCTGTGTTTCATCAACACTCTGAAAGTCCACAGATTACAGAATGCCTCCAAATGTATTTCGAAAACTACTACTGGTCTCCCAGGAATCGATAAAAACGTAGACAGTTTGAGACATTACTCCCATGGAGAAAAGTGCGCATGGTGCGTTTTACATTCAATCCCGATGCAATTTCTGTGTTTCATCAACACTCTGAACGTCCACAGATTACAGAATGCCTCCAAATGTATTTCAAAAACTACTACTGGTCTCCCAGGAATCGATAAAAGCGTAGACAGTTTGAGACATTACTCCCATGGAGAAAAGTGCGCATGGTGCGTGTTATATTCAATCCCGATGCAATTTCTGTGTTTCATCAACACTCTGAACGTCCACAGATTACAGAATGCTTCCAAATGTATTTCGAAAACTACTACTGGTCTCCCAGGAATCGATAAAAGCGTAGACAGTTTGAGACATTACTCCCATGGAGAAAAGTGCGCATGGTGCGTGTTGTATTCAATCCCGATGCAATTTCTGTGTTTCATCAACACTCTGAACGTCCACAGATTACAGAATGCCTCAAAATGTGTTTAGAAAACTACTACAGGTCTCCCAGGAATCGATAAAATCGTAGACAGTTTGAGACATTACTCCCATGGAGAAAAGTGCGCATGGTGCGTGTTATATTCAATCCCGATGCAATTTCTGTGTTTCATCAACACTCTGAACGTCCACAGATTTCATAATGCCTCCAAATGTATTTCGAAAACTACTACTGGTCTCCCAGGAATCGATAAAAGCGTAGACAGTTTGAGACATTACTCCCATGGAGAAAAGTGCGCATGGTGCGTGTTATATTCAATTCCGATGCAATTTCTGTGTTTCATCAACACTCTGAACGTCCACAGATTACAGAAAGCCTCCAAATGTATTTCGAAAACTACTACTGGTCTCCCCGGAATCGATAAAAGCGTAGACAGTTTGAGACATTACTCCCATGGAGAAAAGTGCGCATGGTGCGTGTTACATTCAATCCCGATGCAATTTCTGTGTTTCATCAACACTCTGAACGTCCACAGATTACAGAATGCCTCCAAATGTATTTCGAAAACTACTACTGGTCTCCCAGGAATCGATAAAAGCGTAGACAGTTTGAGACATTACTCCCATGGAGAAAAGTGCGCATGGTGCGTGTTATATTCAATCCCGATGCAATTTCTGTGTTTCATCAACACTCTGAAAGTCCACAGATCACAGAATGCCTCCAAATGTATTTCAAAAACTACTACTGGTCTCCCAGGAATCGATAAAAGCGTAGACAGTTTGAGACATTACTCCCATGGAGAAAAGTGCGCATGGTGCGTGTTATATTCAATCCCGATGCAATTTCTGTGTTTCATCAACACTCTGAACGTCCACAGATTACAGAATGCCTCCAAATGTATTTCGAAAACTACTACTGGTCTCCCAGGAATCGATAAAAGCGTAGACAGTTTGAGACATTACTCCCATGGAGAAAAGTGCACATGGTGCGTGTTATATTCAATCCCGATGCAATTTCTGTGTTTCATCAACACTCTGAACGTCCACGGATTACAGAATGCCTCCAAATGTGTTTAGAAAACTACTACTGGTCTCCCAGGAATCGATAAAAGCGTAGACAGTTTGAGACATTACTCCCATGGAGAAAAGTGCGCATGGTGCATGTTATATTCAATCCCGATGCAATTTCTGTGTTTCATCAACACTCTGAACGTCCACAGATTACAGAATGCCTCCAAATGTATTTCTAAAACTACTACTGGTCTCCCAGGAATCGATAAAAGCGTAGACAGTTTGAGACATTACTCCCATGGAGAAAAGTGCGCATGGTGCGTGTTATATTCAATTCCGATGCAATTTCTGTGTTTCATCAACACTCTGAACGTCCACAGATTACATCATGCCTCCAAATGTATTTCGAAAACTACTACTGGTCTCCCAGGAATCGATAAAAGCGTAGACAGTTTGAGACATTACTCCCATGGAGAAAAGTGCGCATGGTGCGTGTTATATTCAATCCCGATGCAATTTCTGTGTTTCATCAACACTCTGAACGTCCACAGATTACAGAATGCCTCCAAATGTGTTTAGAAAAGTACTACTGGTCTCCCAGGAATCGATAAAAGCGTAGACAGTTTGAGACATTACTCCCATGGAGAAAAGTGCGCATGGTGCGTGTTATATTCAATCCCGATGCAATTTCTGTGTTTCATCAACACTCTGAAAGTCCACAGATTACAGAATGCCTCCAAATGTATTTCGAAAACTACTACTGGTCTCCCAGGAATCGATAAAAACGTAGACAGTTTGAGACATTACTCCCATGGAGAAAAGTGCGCATGGTGCGTTTTACATTCAATCCCGATGCAATTTCTGTGTTTCATCAACACTCTGAACGTCCACAGATTACAGAATGCCTCCAAATGTATTTCAAAAACTACTACTGGTCTCCCAGGAATCGATAAAAGCGTAGACAGTTTGAGACATTACTCCCATGGAGAAAAGTGCGCATGGTGCGTGTTATATTCAATCCCGATGCAATTTCTGTGTTTCATCAACACTCTGAACGTCCACAGATTACAGAATGCTTCCAAATGTATTTCGAAAACTACTACTGGTCTCCCAGGAATCGATAAAAGCGTAGACAGTTTGAGACATTACTCCCATGGAGAAAAGTGCGCATGGTGCGTGTTGTATTCAATCCCGATGCAATTTCTGTGTTTCATCAACACTCTGAACGTCCACAGATTACAGAATGCCTCAAAATGTGTTTAGAAAACTACTACAGGTCTCCCAGGAATCGATAAAATCGTAGACAGTTTGAGACATTACTCCCATGGAGAAAAGTGCGCATGGTGCGTGTTATATTCAATCCCGATGCAATTTCTGTGTTTCATCAACACTCTGAACGTCCACAGATTTCATAATGCCTCCAAATGTATTTCGAAAACTACTACTGGTCTCCCAGGAATCGATAAAAGCGTAGACAGTTTGAGACATTACTCCCATGGAGAAAAGTGCGCATGGTGCGTGTTATATTCAATTCCGATGCAATTTCTGTGTTTCATCAACACTCTGAACGTCCACAGATTACAGAAAGCCTCCAAATGTATTTCGAAAACTACTACTGGTCTCCCCGGAATCGATAAAAGCGTAGACAGTTTGAGACATTACTCCCATGGAGAAAAGTGCGCATGGTGCGTGTTACATTCAATCCCGATGCAATTTCTGTGTTTCATCAACACTCTGAACGTCCACAGATTACAGAATGCCTCCAAATGTATTTCGAAAACTACTACTGGTCTCCCAGGAATCGATAAAAGCGTAGACAGTTTGAGACATTACTCCCATGGAGAAAAGTGCGCATGGTGCGTGTTATATTCAATCCCGATGCAATTTCTGTGTTTCATCAACACTCTGAAAGTCCACAGATCACAGAATGCCTCCAAATGTATTTCAAAAACTACTACTGGTCTCCCAGGAATCGATAAAAGCGTAGACAGTTTGAGACATTACTCCCATGGAGAAAAGTGCGCATGGTGCGTGTTATATTCAATCCCGATGCAATTTCTGTGTTTCATCAACACTCTGAACGTCCACAGATTACAGAATGCCTCCAAATGTATTTCGAAAACTACTACTGGTCTCCCAGGAATCGATAAAAGCGTAGACAGTTTGAGACATTACTCCCATGGAGAAAAGTGCACATGGTGCGTGTTATATTCAATCCCGATGCAATTTCTGTGTTTCATCAACACTCTGAACGTCCACGGATTACAGAATGCCTCCAAATGTGTTTAGAAAACTACTACTGGTCTCCCAGGAATCGATAAAAGCGTAGACAGTTTGAGACATTACTCCCATGGAGAAAAGTGCGCATGGTGCGTGTTATATTCAATCCCGATGCAATTTCTGTGTTTCATCAACACTCTGAACGTCCACAGATTACAGAATGCCTCCAAATGTATTTCTAAAACTACTACTGGTCTCCCAGGAATCGATAAAAGCGTAGACAGTTTGAGACATTACTCCCATGGAGAAAAGTGCGCATGGTGCGTGTTATATTCAATCCCGATGCAATTTCTGTGTTTCATCAACACTCTGAACGTCCACAGATTACATCATGCCTCCAAATGTATTTCGAAAACTACTACTGGTCTCCCAGGAATCGATAAAAGCGTAGACAGTTTGAGACATTACTCCCATGGAGAAAAGTGCGCATGGTGCGTGTTATATTCAATCCCGATGCAATTTCTGTGTTTCATCAACACTCTGAACGTCCACAGATTACAGAATGCCTCCAAATGTGTTTAGAAAAGTACTACTGGTCTCCCAGGAATCGATAAAAGCGTAGACAGTTTGAGACATTACTCCCATGGAGAAAAGTGCGCATGGTGCGTGTTATATTCAATCCCGATGCAATTTCTGTGTTTCATCAACACTCTGAAAGTCCACAGATTACAGAATGCCTCCAAATGTATTTCGAAAACTACTACTGGTCTCCCAGGAATCGATAAAAACGTAGACAGTTTGAGACATTACTCCCATGGAGAAAAGTGCGCATGGTGCGTGTTACATTCAATCCCGATGCAATTTCTGTGTTTCATCAACACTCTGAACGTCCACAGATTACAGAATGCCTCCAAATGTATTTCAAAAACTACTACTGGTCTCCCAGGAATCGATAAAAGCGTAGACAGTTTGAGACATTACTCCCATGGAGAAAAGTGCGCATGGTGCGTGTTATATTCAATCCCGATGCAATTTCTGTGTTTCATCAACACTCTGAACGTCCACAGATTACAGAATGCCTCCAAATGTATTTCGAAAACTACTACTGGTCTCCCAGGAATCGATAAAAGCGTAGACAGTTTGAGACATTACTCCCATGGAGAAAAGTGCGCATGGTGCGTGTTACATTCAATCCCGATGCAATTTCTGTGTTTCATCAGCACTCTGAACGTCCACAGATTACAGAATGCCTCCAAATGTATTTCGAAAACTACTACTGGTCTCCCAGGAGTCGATAAAAGCGTAGACAGTTTGAGACATTACTCCCATGGAGAAAAGTGCGCATGGTGCGTGTTATATTCAATCCCGATGCAATTTCTGTGTTTCATCAACACTCTGAACGTCCACAGATCACAGAATGCCTCCAAATGTATTTCAAAAACTACTACTGGTCTCCCAGGAATCGATAAAAGCGTAGACAGTTTGAGACATTACTCCCATGGAGAAAAGTGCGCATGGTGCGTGTTATATTCAATCCCGATGCAATTTCTGTGTTTCATCAACACTCTGAACGTCCACAGATTACAGAATGCCTCCAAATGTATTTCGAAAACTACTACTGGTCTCCCAGGAATCGATAAAAGCGTAGACAGTTTGAGACATTACTCCCATGGAGAAAAGTGCACATGGTGCGTGTTATATTCAATCCCGATGCAATTTCTGTGTTTCATCAACACTCTGAACGTCCACAGATCACAGAATGCCTCCAAATGTATTTCAAAAACTACTACTGGTCCCCCAGGAATCGATAAAAGCTTAGACAGTTTGAGACATTACTCCCATGGAGAAAAGTGCGCATGGTGCGTGTTATATTCAATCCCGATGCAATTTCTGTGTTTCATCAACACTCTGAACGTCCACAGATTACAGAATGCCTCCAAATGTATTTCGAAAACTACTACTGGTCTCCCAGGAATCGATTAAATCGTAGACAGTTTGAGACATTACTCCCATGGAGAAAAGTGCACATGGTGCGTATTATATTCAATCCCGATGCAATTTATGTGTTTCATCAACACTCTGAACGTCCACGGATTACAGAATGCCTCCAAATGTGTTTAGAAAACTACTACTGGTCTCCCAGGAATCGATAAAAGCGTAGACAGTTTGAGACATTACTCCCATGGAGAAAAGTGCGCATGGTGCGTGTTATATTCAATCCCGATGCAATTTCTGTGTTTCATCAACACTCTGAAAGTCCACAGATTACAGAATGCCTCCAAATGTATTTCGAAACTACTACTGGTCTCCCAGGAATCGATAAAAACGTAGACAGTTTGAGACATTACTCCCATGGAGAAAAGTGCGCATGGTGCGTGTTATATTCAATCCCGATGCAATTTCTGTGTTTCATCAACACTCTGAACGTCCACAGACTACAGAATGCCTCCAAATGTGTTTAGAAAACTACTACTGGTCTCCCAGGAATCGATAAAAGCGTAGACACTTTGAGACATTACTCATATGGAGAAAAGTGCGCATGGTGCGTGTTGTATTCAATCCCGATGCAATTTCTGTGTTTCATCAACACTCTGAACGTCCACAGATTACAGAATGCCTCCAAATGTATTTCGAAAACTATTACTGGTCTCCCAGGAATCGATAAAAGCGTAGACAGTTTGAGACATTACTCATATGGAGAAAAGTGCGCATGGTGCGTGTTGTATTCAATCCCGATGCAATTTCTGTGTTTCATCAACACTCTGAACGTCCAAAGATTACAGAATGCTTCCAGATGTGCTTTGAAAACTACTACTGGTCTCCCAGGAATCGATAAAAGCGTAGACAGTTTGAGACATTACTCCCATGGAGAAAAGTGCGCATGGTGCGTGTTGTATTCAATCCCGATGCAATTTCTGTGTTTCATCAACACTCTGAACGTCCACAGATTACAGAATGCCTCAAAATGTGTTTAGAAAAGTACTACTGGTCTCCCAGGAATCGATAAAAGCGTAGACAGTTTGAGACATTACTCCCATGGAGAAAAGTGCGCATGGTGCGTGTTATATTCAATCCCGATGCAATTTCTGTGTTTCATCAACACTCTGAACGTCCACAGATTACATAATGCCTGCAAATGTATTTCGAAAACTACTACTGGTCTCCCAGGAATCGATAAAAGCGTAGACAGTTTGAGACATTACTCCCATGGAGAAAAGTGTGCATGGTGCGTGTTATATTCAATTCCGATGCAATTTCTGTGTTTCATCAACACTCTGAACGTCCACAGATTACAGAAAGCCTCCAAATGTATTTCGAAAACTACTACTGGTCTCCCCGGAATCGATAAAAGCGTAGACAGTTTGAGACATTACTCCCATGGAGAAAAGTGCGCATGGTGCGTGTTACATTCAATCCCGATGCAATTTCTGTGTTTCATCAGCACTCTGAACGTCCACAGATTACAGAATGCCTCCAAATGTATTTCGAAAACTACTACTGGTCTCCCAGGAATCGATAAAAGCGTAGACAGTTTGAGACATTACTCCCATGGAGAAAAGTGCGCATGGTGCGTGTTATATTCAATCCCGATGCAATTTCTGTGTTTCATCAACACTCTGAACGTCCACAGATCACAGAAAGCCTCCAAATGTATTTCGAAATCTACTACTGGTCTCCCCGGAATCGATAAAAGCGTAGACAGTTTGAGACATTACTCCCATGGAGAAAAGTGCGCATGGTGCGTGTTGTATTCAATCCCGATGCAATTTCTGTGTTTCATCAACACTCTGAACGTCCACAGATTACAGAATGCCTCAAAATGTGTTTAGAAAACTACTACTGGTCTCCCAGGAATCGATAAAAGCGTAGACAGTTTGAGACATTACTCCCATGGAGAAAAGTGCGCATGGTGCGTGTTATATTCAATCCCGATGCAATTTCTGTGTTTCATCAACACTCTGAACGTCCACAGATTACA
Source organism: Schistocerca gregaria (assembly GCF_023897955.1). Taxonomy (NCBI): domain Eukaryota; kingdom Metazoa; phylum Arthropoda; class Insecta; order Orthoptera; family Acrididae; genus Schistocerca; species Schistocerca gregaria. The sequence continues at coordinate 2,242,836 of NC_064930.1, read as the reverse complement.
TAATGCCTCCAAATGTATTTCGAAAACTACTACTGGTCTCCCAGGAATCGATAAAAGCGTAGACAGTTTGAGACATTACTCCCATGGAGAAAAGTGTGCATGGTGCGTGTTATATTCAATTCCGATGCAATTTCTGTGTTTCATCAACACTCTGAACGTCCACAGATTACAGAATGCCTCCAAATGTGTTTAGAAAACTACTACTGGTCTCCCAGGAATCGATAAAAGCGTAGACAGTTTGAGACATTACTCATATGGAGAAAAGTGCGCATGGTGCGTGTTGTATTCAATCCCGATGCAATTTCTGTGTTTCATCAACACTCTGAACGTCCACAGATTACAGAATGCCTCCAAATGTATTTCGAAAACTATTACTGGTCTCCCAGGAATCGATAAAAGCGTAGACAGTTTGAGACATTACTCATATGGAGAAAAGTGCGCATGGTGCGTGTTGTATTCAATCCCGATGCAATTTCTGTGTTTCATCAACACTCTGAACGTCCACAGATTACAGAATGCTTCCAGATGTGCTTTGAAAACTACTACTGGTCTCCCAGGAATCGATAAAAGCGTAGACAGTATGAGACATTACTCCCATGGAGAAAAGTGCGCATGGTGCGTGTTGTATTCAATCCCGATGCAATTTCTGTGTTTCATCAACACTCTGAACGTCCACAGATTACAGAATGCCTCAAAATGTGTTTAGAAAACTACTACTGGTCTCCCAGGAATCGATAAAAGCGTAGATAGTTTGAGACATTACTCCCATGGAGAAAAATGCGCATGGTGCGTGTTATATTCAATCCCGATGCAATTTCTGTGTTTCATCAACACTCTGAACGTCCACAGATTACATAATGCCTCCAAATGTATTTCGAAAACTACTACTGGTCTCCCAGGAATCGATAAAAGCGTAGACAGTTTGAGACATTACTCCCATGGAGAAAAGTGTGCATGGTGCGCGTTATATTCAATTCCGATGCAATTTCTGTGTTTCATCAACACTCTGAACGTCCACAGATTACAGAAAGCCTCCAAATGTATTTCGAAAACTACTACTGGTCTCCCCGGAATCGATAAAAGCGTAGACAGTTTGAGACATTACTCCCATGGAGAAAAGTGCGCATGGTGCGTGTTACATTCAATCCCGATGCAATTTCTGTGTTTCATCAGCACTCTGAACGTCCACAGATTACAGAATGCCTCCAAATGTATTTCGAAAACTACTACTGGTCTCCCAGGAATCGATAAAAGCGTAGACAGTTTGAGACATTACTCCCATGGAGAAAAGTGCGCATGGTGCGTGTTGTATTCAATCCCGATGCAATTTCTGTGTTTCATCAACACTCTGAACGTCCACAGATCACAGAATGCCTCCAAATGTATTTCAAAAACTACTACTGGTCTCCCAGGAATCGATAAAAGCGTAGACAGTTTGAGACATTACTCCCATGGAGAAAAGTGCGCATGGTGCGTGTTATATTCAATCCCGATGCAATTTCTGTGTTTCATCAACACTCTGAACGTCCACAGATTACAGAATGCCTCCAAATGTATTTCGAAAACTACTACTGGTCTTCCAGGAATCGATAAAAGCGTAGACAGTTTGAGACATTACTCCCATGGAGAAAAGTGCGCATGGTGCGTGTTACATTCAATCCCGATGCAATTTCTGTGTTTCATCAGCACTCTGAACGTCCACAGATTACAGAATGCCTCCAAATGTATTTCGAAAACTACTACTGGTCTCCCAGGAATCGATAAAAGCGTAGACAGTTTGAGACATTACTCCCATGGAGAAAAGTGCGCATGGTGCGTGTTATATTCAATCCCGATGCAATTTCTGTGTTTCATCAACACTCTGAACGTCCACAGATCACAGAATGCCTCCAAATGTATTTCAAAAACTACTACTGGTCTCCCAGGAATCGATAAAAGCGTAGACAGTTTGAGACATTACTCCCATGGAGAAAAGTGCGCATGGTGCGCGTTATATTCAATCCCGATGCAATTTCTGTGTTTCATCAACACTCTGAACGTCCACAGATTACAGAATGCCTCCAAATGTATTTCGAAAACTACTACTGGTCTCCCAGGAATCGATAAAAGCGTAGACAGTTTGAGACATTACTCCCATGGAGAAAAGTGCACATGGTGCGTGTTATATTCAATCCCGATGCAATTTCTGTGTTTCATCAACACTCTGAACGTCCACAGATCACAGAATGCCTCCAAATGTATTTCAAAAACTACTACTGGTCTCCCAGGAATCGATAACAGCTTAGACAGTTTGAGACATTACTCCCATGGAGAAAAGTGCGCATGGTGCGTGTTATATTCAATCCCGATGCAATTTCTGTGTTTCATCAACACTCTGAACGTCCACAGATTACAGAATGCCTCCAAATGTATTTCGAAAACTACTACTGGTCTCCCAGGAATCGATTAAATCGTAGACAGTTTGAGACATTACTCCCATGGAGAAAAGTGCACATGGTGCGTGTTATATTCAATCCCGATGCAATTTCTGTGTTTCATCAACACTCTGAACGTCCACGGATTACAGAATGCCTCCAAATGTGTTTAGAAAACTACTACTGGTCTCCCAGGAATCGATAAAAGCGTAGACAGTTTGAGACATTACTCCCATGGAGAAAAGTGCGCATGGTGCGTGTTATATTCAATCCCGATGCAATTTCTGTGTTTCATCAACACTCTGAACGTCCACAGATTACAGAATGCCTCCAAATGTGTTTAGAAAACTACTACTGGTCTCCCAGGAATCGATAAAAGCGTAGACAGTTTGAGACATTACTCATATGGAGAAAAGTGCGCATGGTGCGTGTTGTATTCAATCCCGATGCAATTTCTGTGTTTCATCAGCACTCTGAACGTCCACAGATTACAGAATGCCTCCAAATGTATTTCGAAAACTACTACTGGTCTCCCAGGAATCGATAAAAGCGTAGACAGTTTGAGACATTACTCCCATGGAGAAAAGTGCGCATGGTGCGTGTTACATTCAATCCCGATGCAATTTCTGTGTTTCATCAGCACTCTGAACGTCCACAGATTACAGAATGCCTCCAAATGTATTTCGAAAACTACTACTGGTCTCCCAGGAATCGATAAAAGCGTAGACAGTTTGAGACATTACTCCCATGGAGAAAAGTGCGCATGGTGCGTGTTATATTCAATCCCGATGCAATTTCTGTGTTTCATCAACACTCTGAACGTCCACAGATCACAGAATGCCTCCAAATGTATTTCAAAAACTACTACAGGTCTCCCAGGAATCGATAAAAGCGTAGACAGTTTGAGACATTACTCCCATGGAGAAAAGTGCGCATGGTGCGTGTTATATTCAATCCCGATGCAATTTCTGTGTTTCATCAACACTCTGAACGTCCACAGATTACAGAATGCCTCCAAATGTATTTCGAAAACTACTACTGGTCTCCCAGGAATCGATTAAATCGTAGACAGTTTGAGACATTACTCCCATGGAGAAAAGTGCACATGGTGCGTATTATATTCAATCCCGATGCAATTTATGTGTTTCATCAACACTCTGAACGTCCACGGATTACAGAATGCCTCCAAATGTGTTTAGAAAACTACTACTGGTCTCCCAGGAATCGATAAAAGCGTAGACAGTTTGAGACATTACTCCCATGGAGAAAAGTGCGCATGGTGCGTGTTATATTCAATCCCGATGCAATTTCTGTGTTTCATCAACACTCTGAAAGTCCACAGATTACAGAATGCCTCCAAATGTATTTCGAAAACTACTACTGGTCTCCCAGGAATCGATAAAAACGTAGACAGTTTGAGACATTACTCCCATGGAGAAAAGTGCGCATGGTGCGTGTTATATTCAATCCCGATGCAATTTCTGTGTTTCATCAACACTCTGAACGTCCACAGACTACAGAATGCCTCCAAATGTGTTTAGAAAACTACTACTGGTCTCCCAGGAATCGATAAAAGCGTAGACAGTTTGAGACATTACTCATATGGAGAAAAGTGCGCATGGTGCGTGTTGTATTCAATCCCGATGCAATTTCTGTGTTTCATCAACACTCTGAACGTCCACAGATTACAGAATGCCTCCAAATGTATTTCGAAAACTATTACTGGTCTCCCAGGAATCGATAAAAGCGTAGACAGTTTGAGACATTACTCATATGGAGAAAAGTGCGCATGGTGCGTGTTGTATTCAATCCCGATGCAATTTCTGTGTTTCATCAACACTCTGAACGTCCAAAGATTACAGAATGCTTCCAGATGTGCTTTGAAAACTACTACTGGTCTCCCAGGAATCGATAAAAGCGTAGACAGTTTGAGACATTACTCCCATGGAGAAAAGTGCGCATGGTGCGTGTTGTATTCAATCCCGATGCAATTTCTGTGTTTCATCAACACTCTGAACGTCCACAGATTACAGAATGCCTCAAAATGTGTTTAGAAAAGTACTACTGGTCTCCCAGGAATCGATAAAAGCGTAGACAGTTTGAGACATTACTCCCATGGAGAAAAGTGCGCATGGTGCGTGTTATATTCAATCCCGATGCAATTTCTGTGTTTCATCAACACTCTGAACGTCCACAGATTACATAATGCCTGCAAATGTATTTCGAAAACTACTACTGGTCTCCCAGGAATCGATAAAAGCGTAGACAGTTTGAGACATTACTCCCATGGAGAAAAGTGTGCATGGTGCGTGTTATATTCAATTCCGATGCAATTTCTGTGTTTCATCAACACTCTGAACGTCCACAGATTACAGAAAGCCTCCAAATGTATTTCGAAAACTACTACTGGTCTCCCCGGAATCGATAAAAGCGTAGACAGTTTGAGACATTACTCCCATGGAGAAAAGTGCGCATGGTGCGTGTTACATTCAATCCCGATGCAATTTCTGTGTTTCATCAGCACTCTGAACGTCCACAGATTACAGAATGCCTCCAAATGTATTTCGAAAACTACTACTGGTCTCCCAGGAATCGATAAAAGCGTAGACAGTTTGAGACATTACTCCCATGGAGAAAAGTGCGCATGGTGCGTGTTATATTCAATCCCGATGCAATTTCTGTGTTTCATCAACACTCTGAACGTCCACAGATCACAGAAAGCCTCCAAATGTATTTCGAAATCTACTACTGGTCTCCCCGGAATCGATAAAAGCGTAGACAGTTTGAGACATTACTCCCATGGAGAAAAGTGCGCATGGTGCGTGTTGTATTCAATCCCGATGCAATTTCTGTGTTTCATCAACACTCTGAACGTCCACAGATTACAGAATGCCTCAAAATGTGTTTAGAAAACTACTACTGGTCTCCCAGGAATCGATAAAAGCGTAGACAGTTTGAGACATTACTCCCATGGAGAAAAGTGCGCATGGTGCGTGTTATATTCAATCCCGATGCAATTTCTGTGTTTCATCAACACTCTGAACGTCCACAGATTACATAATGCCTCCAAATGTATTTCGAAAACTACTACTGGTCTCCCAGGAATCGATAAAAGCGTAGACAGTTTGAGACATTACTCCCATGGAGAAAAGTGTGCATGGTGCGTGTTATATTCAATTCCGATGCAATTTCTGTGTTTCATCAACACTCTGAACGTCCACAGATTACAGAATGCCTCCAAATGTGTTTAGAAAACTACTACTGGTCTCCCAGGAATCGATAAAAGCGTAGACAGTTTGAGACATTACTCATATGGAGAAAAGTGCGCATGGTGCGTGTTGTATTCAATCCCGATGCAATTTCTGTGTTTCATCAACACTCTGAACGTCCACAGATTACAGAATGCCTCCAAATGTATTTCGAAAACTATTACTGGTCTCCCAGGAATCGATAAAAGCGTAGACAGTTTGAGACATTACTCATATGGAGAAAAGTGCGCATGGTGCGTGTTGTATTCAATCCCGATGCAATTTCTGTGTTTCATCAACACTCTGAACGTCCACAGATTACAGAATGCTTCCAGATGTGCTTTGAAAACTACTACTGGTCTCCCAGGAATCGATAAAAGCGTAGACAGTATGAGACATTACTCCCATGGAGAAAAGTGCGCATGGTGCGTGTTGTATTCAATCCCGATGCAATTTCTGTGTTTCATCAACACTCTGAACGTCCACAGATTACAGAATGCCTCAAAATGTGTTTAGAAAACTACTACTGGTCTCCCAGGAATCGATAAAAGCGTAGATAGTTTGAGACATTACTCCCATGGAGAAAAGTGCGCATGGTGCGTGTTATATTCAATCCCGATGCAATTTCTGTGTTTCATCAACACTCTGAACGTCCACAGATTACATAATGCCTCCAAATGTATTTCGAAAACTACTACTGGTCTCCCAGGAATCGATAAAAGCGTAGACAGTTTGAGACATTACTCCCATGGAGAAAAGTGTGCATGGTGCGTGTTATATTCAATTCCGATGCAATTTCTGTGTTTCATCAACACTCTGAACGTCCACAGATTACAGAAAGCCTCCAAATGTATTTCGAAAACTACTACTGGTCTCCCCGGAATCGATAAAAGCGTAGACAGTTTGAGACATTACTCCCATGGAGAAAAGTGCGCATGGTGCGTGTTACATTCAATCCCGATGCAATTTCTGTGTTTCATCAGCACTCTGAACGTCCACAGATTACAGAATGCCTCCAAATGTATTTCGAAAACTACTACTGGTCTCCCAGGAATCGATAAAAGCGTAGACAGTTTGAGACATTACTCCCATGGAGAAAAGTGCGCATGGTGCGTGTTATATTCAATCCCGATGCAATTTCTGTGTTTCATCAACACTCTGAACGTCCACAGATCACAGAATGCCTCCAAATGTATTTCAAAAACTACTACTGGTCTCCCAGGAATCGATAAAAGCGTAGACAGTTTGAGACATTACTCCCATGGAGAAAAGTGCGCATGGTGCGTGTTATATTCAATCCCGATGCAATTTCTGTGTTTCATCAACACTCTGAACGTCCACAGATTACAGAATGCCTCCAAATGTATTTCGAAAACTACTACTGGTCTTCCAGGAATCGATAAAAGCGTAGACAGTTTGAGACATTACTCCCATGGAGAAAAGTGCGCATGGTGCGTGTTACATTCAATCCCGATGCAATTTCTGTGTTTCATCAGCACTCTGAACGTCCACAGATTACAGAATGCCTCCAAATGTATTTCGAAAACTACTACTGGTCTCCCAGGAATCGATAAAAGCGTAGACAGTTTGAGACATTACTCCCATGGAGAAAAGTGCGCATGGTGCGTGTTATATTCAATCCCGATGCAATTTCTGTGTTTCATCAACACTCTGAACGTCCACAGATCACAGAATGCCTCCAAATGTATTTCAAAAACTACTACTGGTCTCCCAGGAATCGATAAAAGCGTAGACAGTTTGAGACATTACTCCCATGGAGAAAAGTGCGCATGGTGCGCGTTATATTCAATCCCGATGCAATTTCTGTGTTTCATCAACACTCTGAACGTCCACAGATTACAGAATGCCTCCAAATGTATTTCGAAAACTACTACTGGTCTCCCAGGAATCGAAAAAAGCGTAGACAGTTTGAGACATTACTCCCATGGAGAAAAGTGCACATGGTGCGTGTTATATTCAATCCCGATGCAATTTCTGTGTTTCATCAACACTCTGAACGTCCACAGATCACAGAATGCCTCCAAATGTATTTCAAAAACTACTACTGGTCTCCCAGGAATCGATAACAGCTTAGACAGTTTGAGACATTACTCCCATGGAGAAAAGTGCGCATGGTGCGTGTTATATTCAATCCCGATGCAATTTCTGTGTTTCATCAACACTCTGAACGTCCACAGATTACAGAATGCCTCCAAATGTATTTCGAAAACTACTACTGGTCTCCCAGGAATCGATTAAATCGTAGACAGTTTGAGACATTACTCCCATGGAGAAAAGTGCACATGGTGCGTGTTATATTCAATCCCGATGCAATTTCTGTGTTTCATCAACACTCTGAACGTCCACGGATTACAGAATGCCTCCAAATGTGTTTAGAAAACTACTACTGGTCTCCCAGGAATCGATAAAAGCGTAGACAGTTTGAGACATTACTCCCATGGAGAAAAGTGCGCATGGTGCGTGTTATATTCAATCCCGATGCAATTTCTGTGTTTCATCAACACTCTGAACGTCCACAGATTACAGAATGCCTCCAAATGTGTTTAGAAAACTACTACTGGTCTCCCAGGAATCGATAAAAGCGTAGACAGTTTGAGACATTACTCATATGGAGAAAAGTGCGCATGGTGCGTGTTGTATTCAATCCCGATGCAATTTCTGTGTTTCATCAGCACTCTGAACGTCCACAGATTACAGAATGCCTCCAAATGTATTTCGAAAACTACTACTGGTCTCCCAGGAATCGATAAAAGCGTAGACAGTTTGAGACATTACTCCCATGGAGAAAAGTGCGCATGGTGCGTGTTACATTCAATCCCGATGCAATTTCTGTGTTTCATCAGCACTCTGAACGTCCACAGATTACAGAATGCCTCCAAATGTATTTCGAAAACTACTACTGGTCTCCCAGGAATCGATAAAAGCGTAGACAGTTTGAGACATTACTCCCATGGAGAAAAGTGCGCATGGTGCGTGTTATATTCAATCCCGATGCAATTTCTGTGTTTCATCAACACTCTGAACGTCCACAGATCACAGAATGCCTCCAAATGTATTTCAAAAACTACTACAGGTCTCCCAGGAATCGATAAAAGCGTAGACAGTTTGAGACATTACTCCCATGGAGAAAAGTGCGCATGGTGCGTGTTATATTCAATCCCGATGCAATTTCTGTGTTTCATCAACACTCTGAACGTCCACAGATTACAGAATGCCTCCAAATGTATTTCGAAAACTACTACTGGTCTCCCAGGAATCGATAAAAGCGTAGACAGTTTGAGACATTACTCCCATGGAGAAAAGTGCACATGGTGCGTGTTATATTCAATCCCGATGCAATTTCTGTGTTTCATCAACACTCTGAACGTCCACAGATCACAGAATGCCTCCAAATGTATTTCAAAAACTACTACTGGTCTCCCAGGATTCGATAAAAGCTTAGACAGTTTGAGACATTACTCCCATGGAGAAAAGTGCGCATGGTGCGTGTTATATTCAATCCCGATGCAATTTCTGTGTTTCATCAATACTCTGAACGTCCACAGATTACAGAATGCCTCCAAATGTATTTCGAAAACTACTACTGGTCTCCCAGGAATCGATTAAATCGTAGACAGTTTGAGACATTACTCCCATGGAGAAAAGTGCACATGGTGCGTGTTATATTCAATCCCGATGCAATTTCTGTGTTTCATCAACACTCTGAACGTCCACGGATTACAGAATGCCTCCAAATGTGTTTAGAAAACTACTACTGGTCTCCCAGGAATCGATAAAAGCGTAGACAGTTTGAGACATTACTCATATGGAGAAAAGTGCGCATGGTGCGTGTTGTATTCAATCCCGATGCAATTTCTGTGTTTCATCAACACTCTGAACGTCCACACATTACAGAATGCTTCCAGATGTGCTTTGAAAACTACTACTGGTCTCCCAGGAATCGATTAAAGCGTAGACAGTTTGAGACATTACTCCCATGGAGAAAAGTGCGCATGGTGCGTGTTGTATTCAATCCCGATGCAATTTCTGTGTTTCATCAACACTCTGAACGTCCACAGATTACAGAATGCCTCAAAATGTGTTTAGAAAACTACTACTGGTCTCCCAGGAATCGATAAAAGCGTAGACAGTTTGAGACATTACTCCCATGGAGGAAAGTGCGCATGGTGCGTGTTATATTCAATCCCGATGCAATTTCTGTGTTTCATCAACACTCTGAACGTCCACAGATTACAGAAAGCCTCCAAATGTATTTCGAAAACTACTACTGGTCTCCCCGGAATCGATAAAAGCGTAGACAGTTTGAGACATTACTCCCATGGAGAAAAGTGCGCATGGTGCGTGTTACATTCAATCCCGATGCAATTTCTGTGTTTCATCAGCACTCTGAACGTCCACAGATTACAGAATGCCTCCAAATGTATTTCGAAAACTACTACTGGTCTCCCAGGAATCGATAAAAGCGTAGACAGTTTGAGACATTACTCCCATGGAGAAAAGTGCGCATGGTGCGTGTTATATTCAATCCCGATGCAATTTCTGTGTTTCATCAACACTCTGAACGTCCACAGATCACAGAAAGCCTCCAAATGTATTTCGAAATCTACTACTGGTCTCCCCGGAATCGATAAAAGCGTAGACAGTTTGAGACATTACTCCCATGGAGAAAAGTGCGCATGGTGCGTGTTGTATTCAATCCCGATGCAATTTCTGTGTTTCATCAACACTCTGAACGTCCACAGATTACAGAATGCCTCAAAATGTGTTTAGAAAACTACTACTGGTCTCCCAGGAATCGATAAAAGCGTAGACAGTTTGAGACATTACTCCCATGGAGAAAAGTGCGCATGGTGCGTGTTATATTCAATCCCGATGCAATTTCTGTGTTTCATCAACACTCTGAACGTCCACAGATTACATAATGCCTCCAAATGTATTTCGAAAACTACTACTGGTCTCCCAGGAATCGATAAAAGCGTAGACAGTTTGAGACATTACTCCCATGGAGAAAAGTGTGCATGGTGCGTGTTATATTCAATTCCGATGCAATTTCTGTGTTTCATCAACACTCTGAACGTCCACAGATTACAGAATGCCTCCAAATGTGTTTAGAAAACTACTACTGGTCTCCCAGGAATCGATAAAAGCGTAGACAGTTTGAGACATTACTCATATGGAGAAAAGTGCGCATGGTGCGTGTTGTATTCAATCCCGATGCAATTTCTGTGTTTCATCAACACTCTGAACGTCCACAGATTACAGAATGCCTCCAAATGTATTTCGAAAACTATTACTGGTCTCCCAGGAATCGATAAAAGCGTAGACAGTTTGAGACATTACTCATATGGAGAAAAGTGCGCATGGTGCGTGTTGTATTCAATCCCGATGCAATTTCTGTGTTTCATCAACACTCTGAACGTCCACAGATTACAGAATGCTTCCAGATGTGCTTTGAAAACTACTACTGGTCTCCCAGGAATCGATAAAAGCGTAGACAGTATGAGACATTACTCCCATGGAGAAAAGTGCGCATGGTGCGTGTTGTATTCAATCCCGATGCAATTTCTGTGTTTCATCAACACTCTGAACGTCCACAGATTACAGAATGCCTCAAAATGTGTTTAGAAAACTACTACTGGTCTCCCAGGAATCGATAAAAGCGTAGATAGTTTGAGACATTACTCCCATGGAGAAAAGTGCGCATGGTGCGTGTTATATTCAATCCCGATGCAATTTCTGTGTTTCATCAACACTCTGAACGTCCACAGATTACATAATGCCTCCAAATGTATTTCGAAAACTACTACTGGTCTCCCAGGAATCGATAAAAGCGTAGACAGTTTGAGACATTACTCCCATGGAGAAAAGTGTGCATGGTGCGTGTTATATTCAATTCCGATGCAATTTCTGTGTTTCATCAACACTCTGAACGTCCACAGATTACAGAAAGCCTCCAAATGTATTTCGAAAACTACTACTGGTCTCCCCGGAATCGATAAAAGCGTAGACAGTTTGAGACATTACTCCCATGGAGAAAAGTGCGCATGGTGCGTGTTACATTCAATCCCGATGCAATTTCTGTGTTTCATCAGCACTCTGAACGTCCACAGATTACAGAATGCCTCCAAATGTATTTCGAAAACTACTACTGGTCTCCCAGGAATCGATAAAAGCGTAGACAGTTTGAGACATTACTCCCATGGAGAAAAGTGCGCATGGTGCGTGTTATATTCAATCCCGATGCAATTTCTGTGTTTCATCAACACTCTGAACGTCCACAGATCACAGAATGCCTCCAAATGTATTTCAAAAACTACTACTGGTCTCCCAGGAATCGATAAAAGCGTAGACAGTTTGAGACATTACTCCCATGGAGAAAAGTGCGCATGGTGCGTGTTATATTCAATCCCGATGCAATTTCTGTGTTTCATCAACACTCTGAACGTCCACAGATTACAGAATGCCTCCAAATGTATTTCGAAAACTACTACTGGTCTTCCAGGAATCGATAAAAGCGTAGACAGTTTGAGACATTACTCCCATGGAGAAAAGTGCGCATGGTGCGTGTTACATTCAATCCCGATGCAATTTCTGTGTTTCATCAGCACTCTGAACGTCCACAGATTACAGAATGCCTCCAAATGTATTTCGAAAACTACTACTGGTCTCCCAGGAATCGATAAAAGCGTAGACAGTTTGAGACATTACTCCCATGGAGAAAAGTGCGCATGGTGCGTGTTATATTCAATCCCGATGCAATTTCTGTGTTTCATCAACACTCTGAACGTCCACAGATCACAGAATGCCTCCAAATGTATTTCAAAAACTACTACTGGTCTCCCAGGAATCGATAAAAGCGTAGACAGTTTGAGACATTACTCCCATGGAGAAAAGTGCGCATGGTGCGCGTTATATTCAATCCCGATGCAATTTCTGTGTTTCATCAACACTCTGAACGTCCACAGATTACAGAATGCCTCCAAATGTATTTCGAAAACTACTACTGGTCTCCCAGGAATCGATAAAAGCGTAGACAGTTTGAGACATTACTCCCATGGAGAAAAGTGCACATGGTGCGTGTTATATTCAATCCCGATGCAATTTCTGTGTTTCATCAACACTCTGAACGTCCACAGATCACAGAATGCCTCCAAATGTATTTCAAAAACTACTACTGGTCTCCCAGGAATCGATAACAGCTTAGACAGTTTGAGACATTACTCCCATGGAGAAAAGTGCGCATGGTGCGTGTTATATTCAATCCCGATGCAATTTCTGTGTTTCATCAACACTCTGAACGTCCACAGATTACAGAATGCCTCCAAATGTATTTCGAAAACTACTACTGGTCTCCCAGGAATCGATTAAATCGTAGACAGTTTGAGACATTACTCCCATGGAGAAAAGTGCACATGGTGCGTGTTATATTCAATCCCGATGCAATTTCTGTGTTTCATCAACACTCTGAACGTCCACGGATTACAGAATGCCTCCAAATGTGTTTAGAAAACTACTACTGGTCTCCCAGGAATCGATAAAAGCGTAGACAGTTTGAGACATTACTCCCATGGAGAAAAGTGCGCATGGTGCGTGTTATATTCAATCCCGATGCAATTTCTGTGTTTCATCAACACTCTGAACGTCCACAGATTACAGAATGCCTCCAAATGTGTTTAGAAAACTACTACTGGTCTCCCAGGAATCGATAAAAGCGTAGACAGTTTGAGACATTACTCATATGGAGAAAAGTGCGCATGGTGCGTGTTGTATTCAATCCCGATGCAATTTCTGTGTTTCATCAGCACTCTGAACGTCCACAGATTACAGAATGCCTCCAAATGTATTTCGAAAACTACTACTGGTCTCCCAGGAATCGATAAAAGCGTAGACAGTTTGAGACATTACTCCCATGGAGAAAAGTGCGCATGGTGCGTGTTACATTCAATCCCGATGCAATTTCTGTGTTTCATCAGCACTCTGAACGTCCACAGATTACAGAATGCCTCCAAATGTATTTCGAAAACTACTACTGGTCTCCCAGGAATCGATAAAAGCGTAGACAGTTTGAGACATTACTCCCATGGAGAAAAGTGCGCATGGTGCGTGTTATATTCAATCCCGATGCAATTTCTGTGTTTCATCAACACTCTGAACGTCCACAGATCACAGAATGCCTCCAAATGTATTTCAAAAACTACTACAGGTCTCCCAGGAATCGATAAAAGCGTAGACAGTTTGAGACATTACTCCCATGGAGAAAAGTGCGCATGGTGCGTGTTATATTCAATCCCGATGCAATTTCTGTGTTTCATCAACACTCTGAACGTCCACAGATTACAGAATGCCTCCAAATGTATTTCGAAAACTACTACTGGTCTCCCAGGAATCGATAAAAGCGTAGACAGTTTGAGACATTACTCCCATGGAGAAAAGTGCACATGGTGCGTGTTATATTCAATCCCGATGCAATTTCTGTGTTTCATCAACACTCTGAACGTCCACAGATCACAGAATGCCTCCAAATGTATTTCAAAAACTACTACTGGTCTCCCAGGATTCGATAAAAGCTTAGACAGTTTGAGACATTACTCCCATGGAGAAAAGTGCGCATGGTGCGTGTTATATTCAATCCCGATGCAATTTCTGTGTTTCATCAATACTCTGAACGTCCACAGATTACAGAATGCCTCCAAATGTATTTCGAAAACTACTACTGGTCTCCCAGGAATCGATTAAATCGTAGACAGTTTGAGACATTACTCCCATGGAGAAAAGTGCACATGGTGCGTGTTATATTCAATCCCGATGCAATTTCTGTGTTTCATCAACACTCTGAACGTCCACGGATTACAGAATGCCTCCAAATGTGTTTAGAAAACTACTACTGGTCTCCCAGGAATCGATAAAAGCGTAGACAGTTTGAGACATTACTCATATGGAGAAAAGTGCGCATGGTGCGTGTTGTATTCAATCCCGATGCAATTTCTGTGTTTCATCAACACTCTGAACGTCCACACATTACAGAATGCTTCCAGATGTGCTTTGAAAACTACTACTGGTCTCCCAGGAATCGATTAAAGCGTAGACAGTTTGAGACATTACTCCCATGGAGAAAAGTGCGCATGGTGCGTGTTGTATTCAATCCCGATGCAATTTCTGTGTTTCATCAACACTCTGAACGTCCACAGATTACAGAATGCCTCAAAATGTGTTTAGAAAACTACTACTGGTCTCCCAGGAATCGATAAAAGCGTAGACAGTTTGAGACATTACTCCCATGGAGAAAAGTGCGCATGGTGCGTGTTATATTCAATCCCGATGCAATTTCTGTGTTTCATCAACACTCTGAACGTCCACAGATTACATAATGCCTCCAAATGTATTTCGAAAACTACTACTGGTCTCCCAGGAATCGATAAAAGCGTAGACAGTTTGAGACATTACTCCCATGGAGAAAAGTGTGCATGGTGCGTGTTATATTCAATTCCGATGCAATTTCTGTGTTTCATCAACACTCTGAACGTCCACAGATTACAGAAAGCCTCCAAATGTATTTCGAAAACTACTACTGGTCTCCCCGGAATCGATAAAAGCGTAGACAGTTTGAGACATTACTCCCATGGAGAAAAGTGCGCATGGTGCGTGTTACATTCAATCCCGATGCAATTTCTGTGTTTCATCAGCACTCTGAACGTCCACAGATTACAGAATGCCTCCAAATGTATTTCGAAAACTACTACTGGTCTCCCAGGAATCGATAAAAGCGTAGACAGTTTGAGACATTACTCCCATGGAGAAAAGTGCGCATGGTGCGTGTTATATTCAATCCCGATGCAATTTCTGTGTTTCATCAACACTCTGAACGTCCACAGATCACAGAATGCCTCCAAATGTATTTCAAAAACTACTACTGGTCTCCCAGGAATCGATAAAAGCGTAGACAGTTTGAGACATTACTCCCATGGAGAAAAGTGCGCATGGTGCGTGTTATATTCAATCCCGATGCAATTTCTGTGTTTCATCAACACTCTGAACGTCCACAGATTACAGAATGCCTCCAAATGTATTTCGAAAACTACTACTGGTCTCCCAGGAATCGATAAAAGCGTAGACAGTTTGAGACATTACTCCCATGGAGAAAAGTGCGCATGGTGCGTGTTACATTCAATCCCGATGCAATTTCTGTGTTTCATCAGCACTCTGAACGTCCACAGATTACAGAATGCCTCCAAATGTATTTCGAAAACTACTACTGGTCTCCCAGGAATCGATAAAAGCGTAGACAGTTTGAGACATTACTCCCATGGAGAAAAGTGCGCATGGTGCGTGTTATATTCAATCCCGATGCAATTTCTGTGTTTCATCAACACTCTGAACGTCCACAGATCACAGAATGCCTCCAAATGTATTTCAAAAACTACTACTGGTCTCCCAGGAATCGATAAAAGCGTAGACAGTTTGAGACATTACTCCCATGGAGAAAAGTGCGCATGGTGCGTGTTATATTCAATCCCGATGCAAGTTCTGTGTTTCATCAACACTCTGAACGTCCACAGATTACAGAATGCCTCCAAATGTATTTCGAAAACTACTACTGGTCTCCCAGGAATCGATAAAAGCGTAGACAGTTTGAGACATTACTCCCATTGAGAAAAGTGCACATGGAGCGTGTTATATTCAATCCCGATGCAATTTCTGTGTTTCATCAACACTCTGAACGTCCACAGATTACAGAATGCCTCCAAATGTATTTCAAAAACTACTACTGGTCTCCCAGGAATCGATAAAAGCTTAGACAGTTTGAGACATTACTCCCATGGAGAAAAGTGCGCATGGTGCGTGTTATATTCAATCCCGATGCAATTTCTGTGTTTCATCAACACTCTGAACGTCCACAGATTACAGAATGCCTCCAAATGTATTTCGAAAACTACTACTGGTCTCCCAGGAATCGATTAAATCGTAGACAGTTTGAGACATTACTCCCATGGAGAAAAGTGCACATGGTGCGTGTTATATTCAATCCCGATGCAATTTCTGTGTTTCATCAACACTCTGAACGTCCACGGATTACAGAATGCCTCCAAATGTGTTTAGAAAACTACTACTGGTCTCCCAGGAATCGATAAAAGCGTAGACAGTTTGAGACATTACTCCCATGGAGAAAAGTGCGCATGGTGCGTGTTATATTCAATCCCGATGCAATTTCTGTGTTTCATCAACACTCTGAAAGGCCACAGATTACAGAATGCCTCCAAATGTATTTCGAAAACTACTACTGGTCTCCCAGGAATCGATAAAAACGTAGACAGTTTGAGACATTACTCCCATGGAGAAAAGTGCGCATGGTGCGTGTTATATTCAATCCCGATGCAATTTCTGTGTTTCATCAACACTCTGAACGTCCACAGATTACAGAATGCCTCCAAATGTGTTTAGAAAACTACTACTGGTCTCCCAGGAATCGATAAAAGCGTAGACAGTTTGAGACATTACTCATATGGAGAAAAGTGCGCATGGT
This sequence comes from Schistocerca gregaria, assembly GCF_023897955.1. NCBI lineage: Eukaryota > Metazoa > Arthropoda > Insecta > Orthoptera > Acrididae > Schistocerca > Schistocerca gregaria. Next base: position 2,225,632 of record NC_064930.1, on the reverse strand, counting down.
GCGTGTTGTATTCAATCCCGATGCAATTTCTGTGTTTCATCAACACTCTGAACGTCCACAGATTACAGAATGCCTCCAAATGTATTTCGAAAACTATTACTGGTCTCCCAGGAATCGATAAAAGCGTAGACAGTTTGAGACATTACTCATATGGAGAAAAGTGCGCATGTTGCGTGTTGTATTCAATCCCGATGCAATTTCTGTGTTTCATCAACACTCTGAACGTCCACAGATTACAGAATGCTTCCAGATGTGCTTTGAAAACTACTACTGGTCTCCCAGGAATCGATAAAAGCGTAGACAGTTTGAGACATTACTCCCATGGAGAAAAGTGTGCATGGTGCGTGTTATATTCAATTCCGATGCAATTTCTGTGTTTCATCAACACTCTGAACGTCCACAGATTACAGAAAGCCTCCAAATGTATTTCGAAAACTACTACTGGTCTCCCCGGAATCGATAAAAGCGTAGACAGTTTGAGACATTACTCCCATGGAGAAAAGTGCGCATGGTGCGTGTTACATTCAATCCCGATGCAATTTCTGTGTTTCATCAGCACTCTGAACGTCCACAGATTACAGAATGCCTCCAAATGTATTTCGAAAACTACTACTGGTCTCCCAGGAATCGATAAAAGCGTAGACAGTTTGAGACATTACTCCCATGGAGAAAAGTGCGCATGGTGCGTGTTATATTCAATCCCGATGCAATTTCTGTGTTTCATCAACACTCTGAACGTCCACAGATCACAGAAAGCCTCCAAATGTATTTCGAAAACTACTACTGGTCTCCCCGGAATCGATAAAAGCGTAGACAGTTTGAGACATTACTCCCATGGAGAAAAGTGCGCATGGTGCGTGTTGTATTCAATCCCGATGCAATTTCTGTGTTTCATCAACACTCTGATCGTCCACAGATTACATAATGCCTCCAAATGTATTTCGAAAACTACTACTGGTCTCCCAGGAATCGATAAAAGCGTAGACAGTTTCAGACATTACTCCCATGGAGAAAAGTGTGCATGGTGCGTGTTATATTCAATTCCGATGCAATTTCTGTGTTTCATCAACACTCTGAACGTCCACAGATTACAGAATGCCTCCAAATGTGTTTAGAAAACTACTACTGGTCTCCCAGGAATCGATAAAAGCGTAGACAGTTTGAGACATTACTCATATGGAGAAAAGTGCGCATGGTGCGTGTTGTATTCAATCCCGATGCAATTTCTGTGTTTCATCAACACTCTGAACGTCCACAGATAACAGAATGCCTCCAAATGTATTTCGAAAACTATTACTGGTCTCCCAGGAATCGATAAAAGCGTAGACAGTTTGAGACATTACTCATATGGAGAAAAGTGCGCATGGTGCGTGTTGTATTCAATCCCGATGCAATTTCTGTGTTTCATCAACACTCTGAACGTCCACAGATTACAGAATGCTTCCAGATGTGCTTTGAAAACTACTACTGGTCTCCCAGAAATCGATAAAAGCGTAGACAGTTTGAGACATTACTCCCATGGAGAAAAGTGCGCATGGTGCGTGTTGTATTCAATCCCGATGCAATTTCTGTGTTTCATCAACACTCTGAACGTCCACAGATTACAGAATGCCTCAAAATGTGTTTAGAAAACTACTACTGGTCTCCCAGGAATCGATAAAAGCGTAGACAGTTTGAGACATTACTCCCATGGAGAAAAGTGCGCATGGTGCGTGTTATATTCAATCCCGATGCAATTTCTGTGTTTCATCAACACTCTGAACGTCCACAGATTACAGAATGCTTCCAGATGTGCTTTGAAAACTACTACTGGTCTCCCAGGAATCGATAAAAGCGTAGACAGTTTGAGACATTACTCCCATGGAGAAAAGTGCGCATGGTGCGTGTTGTATTCAATCCCGATGCAATTTCTGTGTTTCATCAACACTCTGAACGTCCACAGATTACAGAATGCCTCAAAATGTGTTTAGAAAACTACTACTGGTCTCCCAGGAATCGATAAAAGCGTAGACAGTTTGAGACATTACTCCCATGGAGAAAAGTGCGCATGGTGCGTGTTATATTCAATCCCGATGCAATTTCTGTGTTTCATCAACACTCTGAACGTCCACAGATTACATAATGCCTCCAAATGTATTTCGAAAACTACTACTGGTCTCCCAGGAATCGATAAAAGCGTAGACAGTTTGAGACATTACTCCCATGGAGAAAAGTGTGCATGGTGCGTGTTATATTCAATTCCGATGCAATTTCTGTGTTTCATCAACACTCTGAACGTCCACAGATTACAGAAAGCCTCCAAATGTATTTCGAAAACTACTACTGGTCTCCCCGGAATCGATAAAAGCGTAGACAGTTTGAGACATTACTCCCATGGAGAAAAGTGCGCATGGTGCGTGTTACATTCAATCCCGATGCAATTTCTGTGTTTCATCAGCACTCTGAACGTCCACAGATTACAGAATGCCTCCAAATGTATTTCGAAAACTACTACTGGTCTCCCAGGAATCGATAAAAGCGTAGACAGTTTGAGACATTACTCCCATGGAGAAAAGTGCGCATGGTGCGTGTTATATTCAATCCCGATGCAATTTCTGTGTTTCATCAACACTCTGAACGTCCACAGATCACAGAATGCCTCCAAATGTATTTCAAAAACTACTACTGGTCTCCCAGGAATCGATAAAAGCGTAGACAGTTTGAGACATTACTCCCATGGAGAAAAGTGCGCATGGTGCGTGTTATATTCAATCCCGATGCAATTTCTGTGTTTCATCAACACTCTGAACGTCCACAGATTACAGAATGCCTCCAAATGTATTTCGAAAACTACTACTGGTCTCCCAGGAATCGATAAAAGCGTAGACAGTTTGAGACATTACTCCCATGGAGAAAAGTGCGCATGGTGCGTGTTACATTCAATCCCGATGCAATTTCTGTGTTTCATCAGCACTCTGAACGTCCACAGATTACAGAATGCCACCAAATGTATTTCGAAAACTACTACTGGTCTCCCAGGAATCGATAAAAGCGTAGACAGTTTGTGACATTACTCCCATGGAGAAAAGTGCGCATGGTGCGTGTTATATTCAATCCCGATGCAATTTCTGTGTTTCATCAACACTCTGAACGTCCACAGATTACAGAATGCCTCAAAATGTGTTTAGAAAACTACTACTGGTCTCCCAGGAATCGATAAAAGCGTAGACAGTTTGAGACATTACTCATATGGAGAAAAGTGCGCATGGTGCGTGTTGTATTCAATCCCGATGCAATTTCTGTGTTTCATCAACACTCTGAACGTCCACAGATTACAGAATGCCTCCAAATGTATTTCGAAAACTATTACTGGTCTCCCAGGAATCGATAAAAGCGTAGACAGTTTGAGACATTACTCATATGGAGAAAAGTGCGCATGGTGCGTGTTGTATTCAATCCCGATGCAATTTCTGTGTTTCATCAACACTCTGAACGTCCACAGATTACAGAATGCTTCCAGATGTGCTTTGAAAACTACTACTGGTCTCCCAGGAATCGATAAAAGCGTAGACAGTTTGAGACATTACTCCCATGGAGAAAAGTGCGCATGGTGCGTGTTGTATTCAATCCCGATGCAATTTCTGTGTTTCATCAACACTCTGAACGTCCACAGATTACAGAATGCCTCAAAATGTGTTTAGAAAACTACTACTGGTCTCCCAGGAATCGATAAAAGCGTAGACAGTTTGAGACATTACTCAGATGGAGAAAAGTGCGCATGGTGCGTGTTATATTCAATCCCGATGCAATTTCTGTGTTTCATCAACACTCTGAACGTCCACAGATTACATAATGCCTCCAAATGTATTTCGAAAACTACTACTGGTCTCCCAGGAATCGATAAAAGCGTAGACAGTTTGAGACATTACTCCCATGGAGAAAAGTGTGCATGGTGCGTGTTATATTCAATTCCGATGCAATTTCTGTGTTTCATCAACACTCTGAACGTCCACAGATTACAGAAAGCCTCCAAATGTATTTCGAAAACTACTACTGGTCTCCCCGGAATCGATAAAAGCGTAGACAGTTTGAGACATTACTCCCATGGAGAAAAGTGCGCATGGTGCGTGTTACATTCAATCCCGATGCAATTTCTGTGTTTCATCAGCACTCTGAACGTCCACAGATTACAGAATGCCTCCAAATGTATTTCGAAAACTACTACTGGTCTCCCAGGAATCGATAAAAGCGTAGACAGTTTGAGACATTACTCCCATGGAGAAAAGTGCGCATGGTGCGTGTTATATTCAATCCCGATGCAATTTCTGTGTTTCATCAACACTCTGAACGTCCACAGATCACAGAATGCCTCCAAATGTATTTCAAAAACTACTACTGGTCTCCCAGGAATCGATAAAAGCGTAGACAGTTTGAGACATTACTCCCATGGAGAAAAGTGCGCATGGTGCGTGTTATATTCAATCCCGATGCAATTTCTGTGTTTCATCAACACTCTGAACGTCCACAGATTACAGAATGCCTCCAAATGTATTTCGAAAACTACTACTGGTCTCCCAGGAATCGATAAAAGCGTAGACAGTTTGAGACATTACTCCCATGGAGAAAAGTGCGCATGGTGCGTGTTACATTCAATCCCGATGCAATTTCTGTGTTTCATCAGCACTCTGAACGTCCACAGATTACAGAATGCCTCCAAATGTATTTCGAAAACTACTACTGGTCTCCCAGGAATCGATAAAAGCGTAGACAGTTTGAGACATTACTCCCATGGAGAAAAGTGCGCATGGTGCGTGTTATATTCAATCCCGATGCAATTTCTGTGTTTCATCAACACTCTGAACGTCCACAGATCACAGAATGCCTCCAAATGTATTTCAAAAACTACTACTGGTCTCCCAGGAATCGATAAAAGCGTAGACAGTTTGAGACATTACTCCCATGGAGAAAAGTGCGCATGGTGCGTGTTATATTCAATCCCGATGCAATTTCTGTGTTTCATCAACACTCTGAACGACCACAGATTACAGAATGCCTCCAAATGTATTTCGAAAACTACTACTGGTCTCCCAGGAATCGATAAAAGCGTAGACAGTTTGAGACATTACTCCCATGGAGAAAAGTGCACATGGAGCGTGTTATATTCAATCCCGATGCAATTTCTGTGTTTCATCAACACTCTGAACGTCCACAGATTACAGAATGCCTCCAAATGTATTTCAAAAACTACTACTGGTCTCCCAGGAATCGATAAAAGCTTAGACAGTTTGAGACATTACTCCCATGGAGAAAAGTGCGCATGGTGCGTGTTATATTCAATCCCGATGCAATTTCTGTGTTTCATCAACACTCTGAACGTCCACAGATTACAGAATGCCTCCAAATGTATTTCGAAAACTACTACTGGTCTCCCAGGAATCGATTAAATCGTAGACAGTTTGAGACATTACTCCCATGGAGAAAAGTGCACATGGTGCGTGTTATATTCAATCCCGATGCAATTTCTGTGTTTCATCAACACTCTGAACGTCCACGGATTACAGAATGCCTCCAAATGTGTTTAGAAAACTACTACTGGTCTCCCAGGAATCGATAAAAGCGTAGACAGTTTGAGACATTACTCCCATGGAGAAAAGTGCGCATGGTGCGTGTTATATTCAATCCCGATGCAATTTCTGTGTTTCATCAACACTCTGAAAGTCCACAGATTACAGAATGCCTCCAAATGTATTTCGAAAACTACTACTGGTCTCCCAGGAATCGATAAAAACGTAGACAGTTTGAGACATTACTCCCATGGAGAAAAGTGCGCATGGTGCGTGTTATATTCAATCCCGATGCAATTTCTGTGTTTCATCAACACTCTGAACGTCCACAGATCACAGAATGCCTCCAAATGTATTTCAAAAACTACTACTGGTCTCCCAGGAATCGATAAAAGCGTAGACAGTTTGAGACATTACTCCCATGGAGAAAAGTGCGCATGGTGCGTGTTATATTCAATCCCGATGCAATTTCTGTGTTTCATCAACACTCTGAACGTCCACAGATTACAGAATGCCTCCAAATGTATTTCGAAAACTACTACTGGTCTCCCAGGAATCGATAAAAGCGTAGACAGTTTGAGACATTACTCCCATGGAGAAAAGTGCGCATGGTGCGTGTTACATTCAATCCCGATGCAATTTCTGTGTTTCATCAGCACTCTGAACGTCCACAGATTACAGAATGCCTCCAAATGTATTTCGAAAACTACTACTGGTCTCCCAGGAATCGATAAAAGCGTAGACAGTTTGAGACATTACTCCCATGGAGAAAAGTGCGCATGGTGCGTGTTATATTCAATCCCGATGCAATTTCTGTGTTTCATCAACACTCTGAACGTCCACAGATCACAGAATGCCTCCAAATGTATTTCAAAAACTACTACTGGTCTCCCAGGAATCGATAAAAGCGTAGACAGTTTGAGACATTACTCCCATGGAGAAAAGTGCGCATGGTGCGTGTTATATTCAATCCCGATGCAATTTCTGTGTTTCATCAACACTCTGAACGTCCACAGATTACAGAATGCCTCCAAATGTATTTCGAAAACTACTACTGGTCTCCCAGGAATCGATAAAAGCGTAGACAGTTTGAGACATTACTCCCATGGAGAAAAGTGCACATGGAGCGTGTTATATTCAATCCCGATGCAATTTCTGTGTTTCATCAACACTCTGAACGTCCACAGATTACAGAATGCCTCCAAATGTATTTCAAAAACTACTACTGGTCTCCCAGGAATCGATAAAAGCTTAGACAGTTTGAGACATTACTCCCATGGAGAAAAGTGCGCATGGTGCGTGTTATATTCAATCCCGATGCAATTTCTGTGTTTCATCAACACTCTGAACGTCCACAGATTACAGAATGCCTCCAAATGTATTTCGAAAACTACTACTGGTCTCCCAGGAATCGATTAAATCGTAGACAGTTTGAGACATTACTCCCATGGAGAAAAGTGCACATGGTGCGTGTTATATTCAATCCCGATGCAATTTCTGTGTTTCATCAACACTCTGAACGTCCACGGATTACAGAATGCCTCCAAATGTGTTTAGAAAACTACTACTGGTCTCCCAGGAATCGATAAAAGCGTAGACAGTTTGAGACATTACTCCCATGGAGAAAAGTGCGCATGGTGCGTGTTATATTCAATCCCGATGCAATTTCTGTGTTTCATCAACACTCTGAAAGTCCACAGATTACAGAATGCCTCCAAATGTATTTCGAAAACTACTACTGGTCTCCCAGGAATCGATAAAAACGTAGACAGTTTGAGACATTACTCCCATGGAGAAAAGTGCGCATGGTGCGTGTTATATTCAATCCCGATGCAATTTCTGTGTTTCATCAACACTCTGAACGTCCACAGATTACAGAATGCCTCCAAATGTGTTTAGAAAACTACTACTGGTCTCCCAGGAATCGATAAAAGCGTAGACAGTTTGAGACATTACTCATATGGAGAAAAGTGCGCATGGTGCGTGTTGTATTCAATCCCGATGCAATTTCTGTGTTTCATCAACACTCTGAACGTCCACAGATTACAGAATGCCTCCAAATGTATTTCGAAAACTATTACTGGTCTCCCAGGAATCGATAAAAGCGTAGACAGTTTGAGACATTACTCATATGGAGAAAAGTGCGCATGTTGCGTGTTGTATTCAATCCCGATGCAATTTCTGTGTTTCATCAACACTCTGAACGTCCACAGATTACAGAATGCTTCCAGATGTGCTTTGAAAACTACTACTGGTCTCCCAGGAATCGATAAAAGCGTAGACAGTTTGAGACATTACTCCCATGGAGAAAAGTGCGCATGGTGCGTGTTGTATTCAATCCCGATGCAATTTCTGTGTTTCATCAACACTCTGAACGTCCACAGATTACAGAATGCCTCAAAATGTGTTTAGAAAACTACTACTGGTCTCCCAGGAATCGATAAAAGCGTAGACAGTTTGAGACATTACTCCCATGGAGAAAAGTGCGCATGGTGCGTGTTATATTCAATCCCGATGCAATTTCTGTGTTTCATCAACACTCTGAACGTCCACAGATTACATAATGCCTCCAAATGTATTTCGAAAACTACTACTGGTCTCCCAGGAATCGATAAAAGCGTAGACAGTTTGAGACATTACTCCCATGGAGAAAAGTGTGCATGGTGCGTGTTATATTCAATTCCGATGCAATTTCTGTGTTTCATCAACACTCTGAACGTCCACAGATTACAGAAAGCCTCCAAATGTATTTCGAAAACTACTACTGGTCTCCCCGGAATCGATAAAAGCGTAGACAGTTTGAGACATTACTCCCATGGAGAAAAGTGCGCATGGTGCGTGTTACATTCAATCCCGATGCAATTTCTGTGTTTCATCAGCACTCTGAACGTCCACAGATTACAGAATGCCTCCAAATGTATTTCGAAAACTACTACTGGTCTCCCAGGAATCGATAAAAGCGTAGACAGTTTGAGACATTACTCCCATGGAGAAAAGTGCGCATGGTGCGTGTTATATTCAATCCCGATGCAATTTCTGTGTTTCATCAACACTCTGAACGTCCACAGATCACAGAAAGCCTCCAAATGTATTTCGAAAACTACTACTGGTCTCCCCGGAATCGATAAAAGCGTAGACAGTTTGAGACATTACTCCCATGGAGAAAAGTGCGCATGGTGCGTGTTGTATTCAATCCCGATGCAATTTCTGTGTTTCATCAACACTCTGAACGTCCACAGATTACATAATGCCTCCAAATGTATTTCGAAAACTACTACTGGTCTCCCAGGAATCGATAAAAGCGTAGACAGTTTGAGACATTACTCCCATGGAGAAAAGTGTGCATGGTGCGTGTTATATTCAATTCCGATGCAATTTCTGTGTTTCATCAACACTCTGAACGTCCACAGATTACAGAATGCCTCCAAATGTGTTTAGAAAACTACTACTGGTCTCCCAGGAATCGATAAAAGCGTAGACAGTTTGAGACATTACTCATATGGAGAAAAGTGCGCATGGTGCGTGTTGTATTCAATCCCGATGCAATTTCTGTGTTTCATCAACACTCTGAACGTCCACAGATAACAGAATGCCTCCAAATGTATTTCGAAAACTATTACTGGTCTCCCAGGAATCGATAAAAGCGTAGACAGTTTGAGACATTACTCATATGGAGAAAAGTGCGCATGGTGCGTGTTGTATTCAATCCCGATGCAATTTCTGTGTTTCATCAACACTCTGAACGTCCACAGATTACAGAATGCTTCCAGATGTGCTTTGAAAACTACTACTGGTCTCCCAGAAATCGATAAAAGCGTAGACAGTTTGAGACATTACTCCCATGGAGAAAAGTGCGCATGGTGCGTGTTGTATTCAATCCCGATGCAATTTCTGTGTTTCATCAACACTCTGAACGTCCACAGATTACAGAATGCCTCAAAATGTGTTTAGAAAACTACTACTGGTCTCCCAGGAATCGATAAAAGCGTAGACAGTTTGAGACATTACTCCCATGGAGAAAAGTGCGCATGGTGCGTGTTATATTCAATCCCGATGCAATTTCTGTGTTTCATCAACACTCTGAACGTCCACAGATTACAGAATGCTTCCAGATGTGCTTTGAAAACTACTACTGGTCTCCCAGGAATCGATAAAAGCGTAGACAGTTTGAGACATTACTCCCATGGAGAAAAGTGCGCATGGTGCGTGTTGTATTCAATCCCGATGCAATTTCTGTGTTTCATCAACACTCTGAACGTCCACAGATTACAGAATGCCTCAAAATGTGTTTAGAAAACTACTACTGGTCTCCCAGGAATCGATAAAAGCGTAGACAGTTTGAGACATTACTCCCATGGAGAAAAGTGCGCATGGTGCGTGTTATATTCAATCCCGATGCAATTTCTGTGTTTCATCAACACTCTGAACGTCCACAGATTACATAATGCCTCCAAATGTATTTCGAAAACTACTACTGGTCTCCCAGGAATCGATAAAAGCGTAGACAGTTTGAGACATTCCTCCCATGGAGAAAAGTGTGCATGGTGCGTGTTATATTCAATTCCGATGCAATTTCTGTGTTTCATCAACACTCTGAACGTCCACAGATTACAGAAAGCCTCCAAATGTATTTCGAAAACTACTACTGGTCTCCCCGGAATCGATAAAAGCGTAGACAGTTTGAGACATTACTCCCATGGAGAAAAGTGCGCATGGTGCGTGTTACATTCAATCCCGATGCAATTTCTGTGTTTCATCAGCACTCTGAACGTCCACAGATTACAGAATGCCTCCAAATGTATTTCGAAAACTACTACTGGTCTCCCAGGAATCGATAAAAGCGTAGACAGTTTGAGACATTACTCCCATGGAGAAAAGTGCGCATGGTGCGTGTTATATTCAATCCCGATGCAATTTCTGTGTTTCATCAACACTCTGAACGTCCACAGATCACAGAATGCCTCCAAATGTATTTCTAAAACTACTACTGGTCTCCCAGGAATCGATAAAAGCGTAGACAGTTTGAGACATTACTCCCATGGAGAAAAGTGCGCATGGTGCGTGTTATATTCAATCCCGATGCAATTTCTGTGTTTCATCAACACTCTGAACGTCCACAGATTACAGAATGCCTCCAAATGTATTTCGAAAACTACTACTGGTCTCCCAGGAATCGATAAAAGCGTAGACAGTTTGAGACATTACTCCCATGGAGAAAAGTGCGCATGGTGCGTGTTACATTCAATCCCGATGCAATTTCTGTGTTTCATCAGCACTCTGAACGTCCACAGATTACAGAATGCCACCAAATGTATTTCGAAAACTACTACTGGTCTCCCAGGAATCGATAAAAGCGTAGACAGTTTGTGACATTACTCCCATGGAGAAAAGTGCGCATGGTGCGTGTTATATTCAATCCCGATGCAATTTCTGTGTTTCATCAACACTCTGAACGTCCACAGATTACAGAATGCCTCCAAATGTGTTTAGAAAACTACTACTGGTCTCCCAGGAATCGATAAAAGCGTAGACAGTTTGAGACATTACTCATATGGAGAAAAGTGCGCATGGTGCGTGTTGTATTCAATCCCGATGCAATTTCTGTGTTTCATCAACACTCTGAACGTCCACAGATTACAGAATGCCTCCAAATGTATTTCGAAAACTATTACTGGTCTCCCAGGAATCGATAAAAGCGTAGACAGTTTGAGACATTACTCATATGGAGAAAAGTGCGCATGGTGCGTGTTGTATTCAATCCCGATGCAATTTCTGTGTTTCATCAACACTCTGAACGTCCACAGATTACAGAATGCTTCCAGATGTGCTTTGAAAACTACTACTGGTCTCCCAGGAATCGATAAAAGCGTAGACAGTTTGAGACATTACTCCCATGGAGAAAAGTGCGCATGGTGCGTGTTGTATTCAATCCCGATGCAATTTCTGTGTTTCATCAACACTCTGAACGTCCACAGATTACAGAATGCCTCAAAATGTGTTTAGAAAACTACTACTGGTCTCCCAGGAATCGATAAAAGCGTAGACAGTTTGAGACATTACTCCCATGGAGAAAAGTGCGCATGGTGCGTGTTATATTCAATCCCGATGCAATTTCTGTGTTTCATCAACACTCTGAACGTCCACAGATTACATAATGCCTCCAAATGTATTTCGAAAACTACTACTGGTCTCCCAGGAATCGATAAAAGCGTAGACAGTTTGAGACATTACTCCCATGGAGAAAAGTGTGCATGGTGCGTGTTATATTCAATTCCGATGCAATTTCTGTGTTTCATCAACACTCTGAACGTCTACAGATTACAGAAAGCCTCCAAATGTATTTCGAAAACTACTACTGGTCTCCCGGAATCGATAAAAGCGTAGACAGTTTGAGACATTACTCCCATGGAGAAAAGTGCGCATGGTGCGTGTTACATTCAATCCCGATGCAATTTCTGTGTTTCATCAGCACTCTGAACGTCCACAGATTACAGAATGCCTCCACATGTATTTCGAAAACTACTACTGGTCTCCCAGGAATCGATAAAAGCGTAGACAGTTTGAGACATTACTCCCATGGAGAAAAGTGCGCATGGTGCGTGTTATATTCAATCCCGATGCAATTTCTGTGTTTCATCAACACTCTGAACGTCCACAGATCACAGAATGCCTCCAAATGTATTTCAATAACTACTACTGGTCTCCCAGGAATCGATAAAAGCGTAGACAGTTTGAGACATTACTCCCATGGAGAAAAGTGCGCATGGTGCGTGTTACATTCAATCCCGATGCAATTTCTGTGTTTCATCAACACTCTGAACGTCCACAGATTACAGAATGCCTCCAAATGTATTTCGAAAACTACTACTGGTCTCCCAGGAATCGATAAAAGCGTAGACAGTTTGAGACATTACTCCCATGGAGAAAAGTGCGCATGGTGCGTGTTACATTCAATCCCGATGCAATTTCTGTGTTTCATCAGCACTCTGAACGTCCACAGATTACAGAATGCCTCCAAATGTATTTCGAAAACTACTACTGGTCTCCCAGGAATCGATAAAAGCGTAGACAGTTTGAGACATTACTCCCATGGAGAAAAGTGCGCATGGTGCGTGTTATATTCAATCCCGATGCAATTTCTGTGTTTCATCAACACTCTGAACGTCCACAGATCACAGAATGCCTCCAAATGTATTTAAAAAACTACTACTGGTCTCCCAGGAATCGATAAAAGCGTAGACAGTTTGAGACATTACTCCCATGGAGAAAAGTGCGCATGGTGCGTGTTATATTCAATCCCGATGCAATTTCTGTGTTTCATCAACACTCTGAACGTCCACAGATTACAGAATGCCTCCAAATGTATTTCGAAAACTACTACTGGTCTCCCAGGAATCGATAAAAGCGTAGACAGTTTGAGACATTACTCCCATGGAGAAAAGTGCACATGGTGCGTGTTATATTCAATCCCGATGCAATTTCTGTGTTTCATCAACACTCTGAACGTCCACAGATCACAGAATGCCTCCAAATGTATTTCAAAAACTACTACTGGTCTCCCAGGAATCGATAAAAGCTTAGACAGTTTGAGACATTACTCCCATGGAGAAAAGTGCGCATGGTGCGTGTTATATTCAATCCCGATGCAATTTCTGTGTTTCATCAACACTCTGAACGTCCACAGATTACAGAATGCTTCCAGATGTGCTTTGAAAACTACTACTGGTCTCCCAGGAATCGATAAAAGCGTAGACAGTTTGAGACATTACTCCCATGGAGAAAAGTGCGCATGGTGCGTGTTGTATTCAATCCCGATGCAATTTCTGTGTTTCATCAACACTCTGAACGTCCACAGATTACAGAATGCCTCAAAATGTGTTTAGAAAACTACTACTGGTCTCCCAGTAATCGATAAAAGCGTAGACAGTTTGAGACATTACTCCCATGGAGAAAAGTGCGCATGGTGCGTGTTATATTCAATCCCGATGCAATTTCTGTGTTTCATCAACACTCTGAACGTCCACAGATTACATAATGCCTCCAAATGTATTTCGAAAACTACTACTGGTCTCCCAGGAATCGATAAAAGCGTAGACAGTTTGAGACATTCCTCCCATGGAGAAAAGTGTGCATGGTGCGTGTTATATTCAATTCCGATGCAATTTCTGTGTTTCATCAACACTCTGAACGTCCACAGATTACAGAAAGCCTCCAAATGTATTTCGAAAACTACTACTGGTCTCCCCGGAATCGATAAAAGCGTAGACAGTTTGAGACATTACTCCCATGGAGAAAAGTGCGCATGGTGCGTGTTACATTCAATCCCGATGCAATTTCTGTGTTTCATCAGCACTCTGAACGTCCACAGATTACAGAATGCCTCCAAATGTATTTCGAAAACTACTACTGGTCTCCCAGGAATCGATAAAAGCGTAGACAGTTTGAGACATTACTCCCATGGAGAAAAGTGCGCATGGTGCGTGTTATATTCAATCCCGATGCAATTTCTGTGTTTCATCAACACTCTGAACGTCCACAGATCACAGAATGCCTCCAAATGTATTTCAAAAACTACTACTGGTCTCCCAGGAATCGATAAAAGCGTAGACAGTTTGAGACATTACTCCCATGGAGAAAAGTGCGCATGGTGCGTGTTATATTCAATCCCGATGCAATTTCTGTGTTTCATCAACACTCTGAACGTCCACAGATTACAGAATGCCTCCAAATGTATTTCGAAAACTACTACTGGTCTCCCAGGAATCGATAAAAGCGTAGACAGTTTGAGACATTACTCCCATGGAGAAAAGTGCGCATGGTGCGTGTTACATTCAATCCCGATGCAATTTCTGTGTTTCATCAGCTCTCTGAACGTCCACAGATTACAGAATGCCTCCAAATGTATTTCGAAAACTACTACTGGTCTCCCAGGAATCGATAAAAGCGTAGACAGTTTGTGACATTACTCCCATGGAGAAAAGTGCGCATGGTGCGTGTTATATTCAATCCCGATGCAATTTCTGTGTTTCATCAACACTCTGAACGTCCACAGATTACAGAATGCCTCCAAATGTGTTTAGAAAACTACTACTGGTCTCCCAGGAATCGATAAAAGCGTAGACAGTTTGAGACATTACTCATATGGAGAAAAGTGCGCATGGTGCGTGTTGTATTCAATCCCGATGCAATTTCTGTGTTTCATCAACACTCTGAACGTCCACAGATTACAGAATGCCTCCAAATGTATTTCGAAAACTATTACTGGTCTCCCAGGAATCGATAAAAGCGTAGACAGTTTGAGACATTACTCATATGGAGAAAAGTGCGCATGGTGCGTGTTGTATTCAATCCCGATGCAATTTCTGTGTTTCATCAACACTCTGAACGTCCACAGATTACAGAATGCTTCCAGATGTGCTTTGAAAACTACTACTGGTCTCCCAGGAATCGATAAAAGCGTAGACAGTTTGAGACATTACTCCCATGGAGAAAAGTGCGCATGGTGCGTGTTGTATTCAATCCCGATGCAATTTCTGTGTTTCATCAACACTCTGAACGTCCACAGATTACAGAATGATTCAAAATGTGTTTAGAAAACTACTACTGGTCTCCCAGGAATCGATAAAAGCGTAGACAGTTTAAGACATTACTCCCATGGAGAAAAGTGCGCATGGTGCGTGTTATATTCAATCCCGATGCAATTTCTGTGTTTCATCAACACTCTGAACGTCCACAGATTACATAATGCCTCCAAATGTATTTCGAAAACTACTACTGGTCTCCCAGGAATCGATAAAAGCGTAGACAGTTTGAGACATTACTCCCATGGAGAAAAGTGTGCATGGTGCGTGTTATATTCAATTCCGATGCAATTTCTGTGTTTCATCAACACTCTGAACGTCCACAGATTACAGAAAGCCTCCAAATGTATTTCGAAAACTACTACTGGTCTCCCGGAATCGATAAAAGCGTAGACAGTTTGAGACATTACTCCCATGGAGAAAAGTGCGCATGGTGCGTGTTACATTCAATCCCGATGCAATTTCTGTGTTTCATCAGCACTCTGAACGTCCACAGATTACAGAATACCTCCAAATGTATTTCGAAAACTACTACTGGTCTCCCAGGAATCGATAAAAGCGTAGACAGTTTGAGACATTACTCCCATGGAGAAAAGTGCGCATGGTGCGTGTTATATTCAATCCCGATGCAATTTCTGTGTTTCATCAACACTCTGAACGTCCACAGATCACAGAATGCCTCCAAATGTATTTCAAAAACTACTACTGGTCTCCCAGGAATCGATAAAAGCGTAGACAGTTTGAGACATTACTCCCATGGAGAAAAGTGCGCATGGTGCGTGTTATATTCAATCCCGATGCAATTTCTGTGTTTCATCAACACTCTGAACGTCCACAGATTACAGAATGCCTCCAAATGTATTTCGAAAACTACTACTGGTCTCCCAGGAATCGATAAAAGCGTAGACAGTTTGAGACATTACTCCCATGGAGAAAAGTGCGCATGGTGCGTGTTACATTCAATCCCGATGCAATTTCTGTGTTTCATCAGCACTCTGAACGTCCACAGATTACAGAATGCCTCCAAATGTATTTCGAAAACTACTACTGGTCTCCCAGGAATCGATAAAAGCGTAGACAGTTTGAGACATTACTCCCATGGAGAAAAGTGCGCATGGTGCGTGTTATATTCAATCCCGATGCAATTTCTGTGTTTCATCAACACTCTGAACGTCCACAGATCACAGAATGCCTCCAAATGTATTTCAAAAACTACTACTGGTCTCCCAGGAATCGATAAAAGCGTAGACAGTTTGAGACATTACTCCCATGGAGAAAAGTGCGCATGGTGCGTGTTATATTCAATCCCGATGCAATTTCTGTGTTTCATCAACACTCTGAACGTCCACAGATTACAGAATGCCTCCAAATGTATTTCGAAAACTACTACTGGTCTCCCAGGAATCGATAAAAGCGTAGACAGTTTGAGACATTACTCCCATGGAGAAAAGTGCACATGGTGCGTGTTATATTCAATCCCGATGCAATTTCTGTGTTTCATCAACACTCTGAACGTCCACAGATCACAGAATGCCTCCAAATGTATTTCAAAAACTACTACTGGTCTCCCAGGAATCGATAAAAGCTTAGACAGTTTGAGACATTACTCCCATGGAGAAAAGTGCGCATGGTGCGTGTTATATTCAATCCCGATGCAATTTCTGTGTTTCATCAACACTCTGAACGTCCACAGATTACAGAATGCCTCCAAATGTATTTCGAAAACTACTACTGGTCTCCCAGGAATCGATTAAATCGTAGACAGTTTGAGACATTACTCCCATGGAGAAAAGTGCACATGGTGCGTGTTATATTCAATCCCGATGCAATTTCTGTGTTTCATCAACACTCTGAACGTCCACGGATTACAGAATGCCTCCAAATGTGTTTAGAAAACTACTACTGGTCTCCCAGGAATCGATAAAAGCGTAGACAGTTTGAGACATTACTCCCATGGAGAAAAGTGCGCATGGTGCGTGTTATATTCAATCCCGATGCAATTTCTGTGTTTCATCAACACTCTGAAAGTCCACAGATTACAGAATGCCTCCAAATGTATTTCGAAAACTACTACTGGTCTCCCAGGAATCGATAAAAACGTAGACAGTTTGAGACATTACTCCCATGGAGAAAAGTGCGCATGGTGCGTGTTATATTCAATCCCGATGCAATTTCTGTGTTTCATCAACACTCTGAACGTCCACAGATTACAGAATGCCTCCAAATGTGTTTAGAAAACTACTACGGGTCTCCCAGGAATCGATAAAAGCGTAGACAGTTTGAGACATTACTCATATGGAGAAAAGTGCGCATGGTGCGTGTTGTATTCAATCCCGATGCAATTTCTGTGTTTCATCAACCCTCTGAACGTCCACAGATTACAGAATGCCTCCAAATGTATTTCGAAAACTATTACTGGTCTCCCAGGAATCGATATAAGCGTAGACAGTTTGAGACATTACTCATATGGAGAAAAGTGCGCATGGTGCGTGTTGTATTCAATCCCGATGCAATTTCTGTGTTTCATCAACACTCTGAACGTCCACAGATTACAGAATGCTTCCAGATGTGCTTTGAAAACTACTACTGGTCTCCCAGGAATCGATAAAAGCGTAGACAGTTTGAGACATTACTCCCATGGATAAAAGTGCGCATGGTGCGTGTTGTATTCAATCCCGATGCAATTTCTGTGTTTCATCAACACTCTGAACGTCCACAGATTACAGAATGCCTCAAAATGTGTTTAGAAAACTACTACTGGTCTCCCAGGAATCGATAAAAGCGTAGACAGTTTGAGACATTACTCCCATGGAGAAAAGTGCGCATGGTGCGTGTTATATTCAATCCCGATGCAATTTCTGTGTTTCATCAACACTCTGAACGTCCACAGATTACATAATGCCTCCAAATGTATTTCGAAAACTACTACTGGTCTCCCAGGAATCGATAAAAGCGTAGACAGTTTGAGACATTACTCATATGGAGAAAAGTGCGCATGGTGCGTGTTATATTCAATCCCGATGCAATTTCTGTGTTTCATCAACACTCTGAACGTCCACAGATTACAGAATGCCTCCAAATGTATTTCGAAAACTACTACTGGTCTCCCAGGAATCGATAAAAGCGTAGACAGTTTGAGACATTACTCCCATGGAGAAAAGTGCACATGGTGCGTGTTATATTCAATCCCGATGCAATTTCTGTGTTTCATCAACACTCTGAACGTCCACAGATCACAGAATGCCTCCAAATGTATTTCAAAAACTACTACTGGTCTCCCAGGAATCGATAAAAGCTTAGACAGTTTGAGACATTACTCCCATGGAGAAAAGTGCGCATGGTGCGTGTTATATTCAATCCCGATGCAATTTCTGTGTTTCATCAACACTCTGAACGTCCACAGATTACAGAATGCCTCCAAATGTATTTCGAAAACTACTACTGGTCTCCCAGGAATCGATTAAATCGTAGACAGTTTGAGACATTACTCCCATGGAGAAAAGTGCACATGGTGCGTGTTATATTCAATCCCGATGCAATTTCTGTGTTTCATCAACACTCTGAACGTCCACGGATTACAGAATGCCTCCAAATGTGTTTAGAAAACTACTACTGGTCTCCCAGGAATCGATAAAAGCGTAGACAGTTTGAGACATTACTCCCATGGAGAAAAGTGCGCATGGTGCGTGTTATATTCAATCCCGATGCAATTTCTGTGTTTCATCAACACTCTGAAAGTCCACAGATTACAGAATGCCTCCAAATGTATTTCGAAAACTACTACTGGTCTCCCAGGAATCGATAAAAACGTAGACAGTTTGAGACATTACTCCCATGGAGAAAAGTGCGCATGGTGCGTGTTATATTCAATCCCGATGCAATTTCTGTGTTTCATCAACACTCTGAACGTCCACAGATTACAGAATGCCTCCAAATGTGTTTAGAAAACTACTACTGGTCTCCCAGGAATCGATAAAAGCGTAGACAGTTTGAGACATTACTCATATGGAGAAAAGTGCGCATGGTGCGTGTTGTATTCAATCCCGATGCAATTTCTGTGTTTCATCAACACTCTGAACGTCCACAGATTACAGAATGCCTCCAAATGTATTTCGAAAACTATTACTGGTCTCCCAGGAATCGATAAAAGCGTAGACAGTTTGAGACATTACTCATATGGAGAAAAGTGCGCATGGTGCGTGTTGTATTCAATCCCGATGCAATTTCTGTGTTTCATCAACACTCTGAACGTCCACAGATTACAGAATGCTTCCAGATGTGCTTTGAAAACTACTACTGGTCTCCCAGGAATCGATAAAAGCGTAGACAGTTTGAGACATTACTCCCATGGAGAAAAGTGCGCATGGTGCGTGTTGTATTCAATCCCGATGCAATTTCTGTGTTTCATCAACACTCTGAACGTCCACAGATTACAGAATGCCTCAAAATGTGTTTAGAAAACTACTACTGGTCTCCCAGGAATCGATAAAAGCGTAGACAGTTTGAGACATTACTCCCATGGAGAAAAGTGCGCATGGTGCGTGTTATATTCAATCCCGATGCAATTTCTGTGTTTCATCAACACTCTGAAAGTCCACAGATTACAGAATGCCTCCAAATGTATTTCGAAAACTACTACTGGTCTCCCAGGAATCGATAAAAACGTAGACAGTTTGAGACATTACTCCCATGGAGAAAAGTGCGCATGGTGCGTGTTATATTCAATCCCGATGCAATTTCTGTGTTTCATCAACACTCTGAACGTCCACAGATTACAGAATGCCTCCAAATGTGTTTAGAAAACTACTACTGGTCTCCCAGGAATCGATAAAAGCGTAGACAGTTTGAGACATTACTCATATGGAGAAAAGTGCGCATGGTGCGTGTTGTATTCAATCCCGATGCAATTTCTGTGTTTCATCAACACTCTGAACGTCCACAGATTACAGAATGCCTCCAAATGTATTTCGAAAACTATTACTGGTCTCCCAGGAATCGATATAAGCGTAGACAGTTTGAGACATTACTCATATGGAGAAAAGTGCGCATGGTGCGTGTTGTATTCAATCCCGATGCAATTTCTGTGTTTCATCAACACTCTGAACGTCCACAGATTACAGAATGCTTCCAGATGTGCTTTGAAAACTACTACTGGTCTCCCAGGAATCGATAAAAGCGTAGACAGTTTGAGACATTACTCCCATGGAGAAAAGTGCGCATGGTGCGTGTTGTATTCAATCCCGATGCAATTTCTGTGTTTCATCAACACTCTGAACGTCCACAGATTACAGAATGCCTCAAAATGTGTTTAGAAAACTACTACTGGTCTCCCAGGAATCGATAAAAGCGTAGACAGTTTGAGACATTACTCCCATGGAGAAAAGTGCGCATGGTGCGTGTTATATTCAATCCCGATGCAATTTCTGTGTTTCATCAACACTCTGAACGTCCACAGATTACATAATGCCTCCAAATGTATTTCGAAAACTACTACTGGTCTCCCAGGAATCGATAAAAGCGTAGACAGTTTGAGACATTACTCATATGGAGAAAAGTGCGCATGGTGCGTGTTATATTCAATCCCGATGCAATTTCTGTGTTTCATCAACACTCTGAACGTCCACAGATTACAGAATGCCTCCAAATGTATTTCGAAAACTACTACTGGTCTCCCAGGAATCGATAAAAGCGTAGACAGTTTGAGACATTACTCCCATGGAGAAAAGTGCACATGGTGCGTGTTATATTCAATCCCGATGCAATTTCTGTGTTTCATCAACACTCTGAACGTCCACAGATCACAGAATGCCTCCAAATGTATTTCAAAAACTACTACTGGTCTCCCAGGAATCGATAAAAGCTTAGACAGTTAGAGACATTACTCCCATGGAGAAAAGTGCGCATGGTGCGTGTTATATTCAATCCCGATGCAATTTCTGTGTTTCATCAACACTCTGAACGTCCACAGATTACAGAATGCCTCCAAATGTATTTCGAAAACTACTACTGGTCTCCCAGGAATCGATTAAATCGTAGACAGTTTGAGACATTACTCCCATGGAGAAAAGTGCACATGGTGCGTGTTATATTCAATCCCGATGCAATTTCTGTGTTTCATCAACACTCTGAACGTCCACAGATTACAGAATGCCTCCAAATGTGTTTAGAAAACTACTACTGGTCTCCCAGGAATCGATAAAAGCGTAGACAGTTTGAGACATTACTCCCATGGAGAAAAGTGCGCATGGTGCGTGTTATATTCAATCCCGATGCAATTTCTGTGTTTCATCAACACTCTGAAAGTCCACAGATTACAGTATGCCTCCAAATGTATTTCGAAAACTACTACTGGTCTCCCAGGAATCGATAAAAACGTAGACAGTTTGAGACATTACTCCCATGGAGAAAAGTGCGCATGGTGCGTGTTATATTCAATCCCGATGCAATTTCTGTGTTTCATCAACACTCTGAACGTCCACAGATTACAGAATGCCTCCAAATGTGTTTAGAAAACTACTACTGGTCTCCCAGGAATCGATAAAAGCGTAGACAGTTTGAGACATTACTCATATGGAGAAAAGTGCGCATGGTGCGTGTTGTATTCAATCCCGATGCAATTTCTGTGTTTCATCAACACTCTGAACGTCCACAGATTACAGAATGCCTCCAAATGTATTTCGAAAACTATTACTGGTCTCCCAGGAATCGATAAAAGCGTAGACAGTTTGAGACATTACTCATATGGAGAAAAGTGCGCATGGTGCGTGTTGTATTCAATCCTGATGCAATTTCTGTGTTTCATCAACACTCTGAACGTCCACAGATTACAGAATGCTTCCGGATGTGCTTTGAAAACTACTACTGGTCTCCCAGGAATCGATAAAAGCGTAGACAGTTTGAGACATTACTCCCATGGAGAAAAGTGCGCATGGTGCGTGTTGTATTCAATCCCGATGCAATTTCTGTGTTTCATCAACACTCTGAACGTCCACAGATTACAGAATGCCTCAAAATGTGTTTAGAAAACTACTACTGGTCTCCCAGGAATCGATAAAAGCGTAGACAGTTTGAGACATTACTCCCATGGAGAAAAGTGCGCATGGTGCGTGTTATATTCAATCCCGATGCAATTTCTGTGTTTCATCAACACTCTGAACGTCCACAGATTACATAATGCCTCCAAATGTATTTCGAAAACTACTACTGGTCTCCCAGGAATCGATAAAAGCGTAGACAGTTTGAGACATTACTCCCATGGAGAAAAGTGTGCATGGTGCGTGTTATATTCAATTTCGATGCAATTTCTGTGTTTCATCAACACTCTGAACGTCCACAGATTACAGAAAGCCTCCAAATGTATTTCGAAAACTACTACTGGTCTCCCCGGAATCGATAAAAGCGTAGACAGTTTGAGACATTACTCCCATGGAGAAAAGTGCGCATGGTGCGTGTTACATTCAATCCCGATGCAATTTCTGTGTTTCATTAGCACTCTGAACGTCCACAGATTACAGAATGCCTCCAAATGTATTTCGAAAACTACTACTGGTCTCCCAGGAATCGATAAAAGCGTAGACAGTTTGAGACATTACTCCCATGGAGAAAAGTGCGCATGGTGCGTGTTATATTCAATCCCGATGCAATTTCTGTGTTTCATCAACACTCTGAACGTCCACAGATTACAGAATGCCTCCAAATGTATTTCGAAAACTACTACTGGTCTCCCAGGAATCGATAAAAGCGTAGACAGTTTGAGACATTACTCCCATGGAGAAAAGTGCGCATGGTGCGTGTTACATTCAATCCCGATGCAATTTCTGTGTTTCATCAGCACTCTGAACGCCCACAGATTACATAATGCCTCCAAATGTATTTCGAAAACTACTACTGGTCTCCCAGGAATCGATAAAAGCGTAGACAGTTTGAGACATTACTCCCATGGAGAAAAGTGCGCATGGTGCGTGTTATATTCAATCCCGATGCAATTTCTGTGTTTCATCAACACTCTGAACGTCCACAGATCACAGAATGCCTCCAAATGTATTTCGAAAACTATTACTGGTCTCCCAGGAATCGATAAAAGCGTAGACAGTTTGAGACATTACTCATATGGAGAAAAGTGCGCATGGTGCGTGTTGTATTCAATCCCGATGCAATTTCTGTGTTTCATCAACACTCTGAACGTCCACAGATTACAGAATGCTTCCGGATGTGCTTTGAAAACTACTACTGGTCTCCCAGGAATCGATAAAAGCGTAGACAGTTTGAGACATTACTCCCATGGAGAAAAGTGCGCATGGTGCGTGTTGTATTCAATCCCGATGCAATTTCTGTGTTTCATCAACACTCTGAACGTCCACAGATTACAGAATGCCTCAAAATGTGTTTAGAAAACTACTACTGGTCTCCCAGGAATCGATAAAAGCGTAGACAGTTTGAGACATTACTCCCATGGAGAAAAGTGCGCATGGTGCGTGTTATATTCAATCCCGATGCAATTTCTGTGTTTCATCAACACTCTGAACGTCCACAGATTACATAATGCCTCCAAATGTATTTCGAAAACTACTACTGGTCTCCCAGGAATCGATAAAAGCGTAGACAGTTTGAGACATTACTCCCATGGAGAAAAGTGTGCATGGTGCGTGTTATATTCAATTTCGATGCAATTTCTGTGTTTCATCAACACTCTGAACGTCCACAGATTACAGAAAGCCTCCAAATGTATTTCGAAAACTACTACTGGTCTCCCCGGAATCGATAAAAGCGTAGACAGTTTGAGACATTACTCCCATGGAGAAAAGTGCGCATGGTGCGTGTTACATTCAATCCCGATGCAATTTCTGTGTTTCATTAGCACTCTGAACGTCCACAGATTACAGAATGCCTCCAAATGTATTTCGAAAACTACTACTGGTCTCCCAGGAATCGATAAAAGCGTAGACAGTTTGAGACATTACTCCCATGGAGAAAAGTGCGCATGGTGCGTGTTATATTCAATCCCGATGCAATTTCTGTGTTTCATCAACACTCTGAACGTCCACAGATTACAGAATGCCTCCAAATGTATTTCGAAAACTACTACTGGTCTCCCAGGAATCGATAAAAGCGTAGACAGTTTGAGACATTACTCCCATGGAGAAAAGTGCGCATGGTGCGTGTTACATTCAATCCCGATGCAATTTCTGTGTTTCATCAGCACTCTGAACGTCCACAGATTACATAATGCCTCCAAATGTATTTCGAAAACTACTACTGGTCTCCCAGGAATCGATAAAAGCGTAGACAGTTTGAGACATTACTCCCATGGAGAAAAGTGCGCATGGTGCGTGTTATATTCAATCCCGATGCAATTTCTGTGTTTCATCAACACTCTGAACGTCCACAGATCACAGAATGCCTCCAAATGTATTTCAAAAACTACTACTGGTCTCCCAGGAATCGATAAAAGCTTAGACAGTTTGAGACATTACTCCCATGGAGAAAAGTGCGCATGGTGCGTGTTATATTCAATCCCGATGCAATTTCTGTGTTTCATCAACACTCTGAACGTCCACAGATTACAGAATGCCTCCAAATGTATTTCGAAAACTACTACTGGTCTCCCAGGAATCGATTAAATCGTAGACAGTTTGAGACATTACTCCCATGGAGAAAAGTGCACATGGTGCGTGTTATATTCAATCCCGATGCAATTTCTGTGTTTCATCAACACTCTGAACGTCCACGGATTACAGAATGCCTCCAAATGTGTTTAGAAAACTACTACTGGTCTCCCAGGAATCGATAAAAGCGTAGACAGTTTGAGACATTACTCCCATGGAGAAAAGTGCGCATGGTGCGTGTTATATTCAATCCCGATGCAATTTCTGTGTTTCATCAACACTCTGAAAGTCCACAGATTACAGAATGCCTCCAAATGTATTTCGAAAACTACTACTGGTCTCCCAGGAATCGATAAAAACGTAGACAGTTTGAGACATTACTCCCATGGAGAAAAGTGCGCATGGTGCGTGTTATATTCAATCCCGATGCAATTTCTGTGTTTCATCAACACTCTGAACGTCCAAAGATTACAGAATGCCTCCAAATGTGTTTAGAAAACTACTACTGGTCTCCCAGGAATCGATAAAAGCGTAGACAGTTTGAGACATTACTCATATGGAGAAAAGTGCGCATGGTGCGTGTTGTATTCAATCCCGATGCAATTTCTGTGTTTCATCAACACTCTGAACGTCCACAGATTACAGAATGCCTCCAAATGTATTTCGAAAACTATTACTGGTCTCCCAGGAATCGATAAAAGCGTAGACAGTTTGAGACATTACTCATATGGAGAAAAGTGCGCATGGTGCGTGTTGTATTCAATCCCGATGCAATTTCTGTGTTTCATCAACACTCTGAACGTCCACAGATTACAGAATGCTTCCAGATGTGCTTTGAAAACTACTACTGGTCTCCCAGGAATCGATAAAAGCGTAGACAGTTTGAGACATTACTCCCATGGAGAAAAGTGCGCATGGTGCGTGTTGTATTCAATCCCGATGCAATTTCTGTGTTTCATCAACACTCTGAACGTCCACAGATTACAGAATGCCTCAAAATGTGTTTAGAAAACTACTACTGGTCTCCCAGGAATCGATAAAAGCGTAGACAGTTTGAGACATTACTCCCATGGAGAAAAGTGCGCATGGTGCGTGTTATATTCAATTCCGATGCAATTTCTGTGTTTCATCAACACTCTGAACGTCCACAGATTACAGAAAGCCTCCAAATGTATTTCGAAAACTACTACTGGTCTCCCCGGAATCGATAAAAGCGTAGACAGTTTGAGACATTACTCCCATGGAGAAAAGTGCGCATGGTGCGTGTTGTATTCAATCCCGATGCAATTTCTGTGTTTCATCAACACTCTGAACGTCCACAGATTACAGAATGCCTCAAAATGTGTTTAGAAAACTACTACTGGTCTCCCAGGAATCGATAAAAGCGTAGACAGTTTGAGACATTACTCCCATGGAGAAAAGTGCGCATGGTGCGTGTTATATTCAATCCCGATGCAATTTCTGTGTTTCATCAACACTCTGAACGTCCACAGATTACATAATGCCTCCAAATGTATTTCGAAAACTACTACTGGTCTCCCAGGAATCGATAAAAGCGTAGACAGTTTGAGACATTACTCCCATGGAGAAAAGTGTGCATGGTTCGTGTTATATTCAATTCCGATGCAATTTCTGTGTTTCATCAACACTCTGAACGTCCACAGATTACAGAAAGCCTCCAAATGTATTTCGAAAACTACTACTGGTCTCCCCGGAATCGATAAAAGCGTAGACAGTTTGAGACATTAATCCCATGGAGAAAAGTGCGCATGGTGCGTGTTACATTCAATCCCGATGCAATTTCTGTGTTTCATCAGCACTCTGAACGTCCACAGATTACAGAATGCCTCCAAATGTATTTCGAAAACTACTACTGGTCTCCCAGGAATCGATAAAAGCGTAGACAGTTTGAGACATTACTCCCATGGAGAAAAGTGCGCATGGTGCGTGTTATATTCAATCCCGATGCAATTTCTGTGTTTCATCATCACTCTGAACGTCCACAGATCACAGAAAGCCTCCAAATGTATTTCGAAAACTACTACTGGTCTCCCCGGAATCGATAAAAGCGTAGACAGTTTGAGACATTACTCCCATGGAGAAAAGTGCGCATGGTGCGTGTTGTATTCAATCCCGATGCAATTTCTGTGTTTCATCAACACTCTGAACGTCCACAGATTACAGAATGCCTCAAAATGTGTTTAGAAAACTACTACTGGTCTCCCAGGAATCGATAAAAGCGTAGACAGTTTGAGACATTACTCCCATGGAGAAAAGTGCGCATGGTGCGTGTTATATTCAATCCCGATGCAATTTCTGTGTTTCATCAACACTCTGAACGTCCACAGATTACATAATGCCTCCAAATGTATTTCGAAAACTACTACTGGTCTCCCAGGAATCGATAAAAGCGTAGACAGTTTGAGACATTACTCCCATGGAGAAAAGTGCGCATGGTGCGTGTTATATTCAATCCCGATGCAATTTCTGTGTTTCATCAACACTCTGAACGTCCACAGATTACAGAATGCCTCCAAATGTATTTCGAAAACTACTACTGGTCTCCCAGGAATCGATAAAAGCGTATACAGTTTGAGACATTACTCCCATGGAGAAAAGTGCGCATGGTGCGTGTTACATTCAATCCCGATGCAATTTATGTGTTTCATCAGCACTCTGAACGTCCACAGATTACAGAATGCCTCCAAATGTATTTCGAAAACTACTACTGGTCTCCCAGGAATCGATAAAAGCGTAGACAGTTTGAGACATTACTCCCATGGAGAAAAGTGCGCATGGTGCGTGTTATATTCAATCCCGATGCAATTTCTGTGTTTCATCAACACTCTGAACGTCCACAGATCACAGAATGCCTCCAAATGTATTTCAAAAACTACTACTGGTCTCCCAGGAATCGACAAAAGCGTAGACAGTTTGAGACATTACTCCCATGGAGAAAAGTGCGCATGGTGCGTGTTATATTCAATCCCGATGCAATTTCTGTGTTTCATCAACACTCTGAACGTCCACAGATTACAGAATGCCTCCAAATGTATTTCGAAAACTACTACTGGTCTCCCAGGAATCGATAAAAGCGTAGACAGTTTGAGACATTACTCCCATGGAGAAAAGTGCACATGGTGCGTGTTATATTCAATCCCGATGCAATTTCTGTGTTTCATCAACACTCTGAACGTCCACAGATCACAGAATGCCTCCAAATGTATTTCAAAAACTACTACTGGTCTCCCAGGAATCGATAAAAGCTTAGACAGTTTGAGACATTACTCCCATGGAGAAAAGTGCGCATGGTGCGTGTTATATTCAATCCCGATGCAATTTCTGTGTTTCATCAACACTCTGAACGTCAACAGATTACAGAATGCCTCCAAATGTATTTCGAAAACTACTACTGGTCTCCCAGGAATCGATTAAATCGTAGACAGTTTGAGACATTACTCCCATGGAGAAAAGTGCACATGGTGCGTGTTATATTCAATCCCGATGCAATTTCTGTGTTTCATCAACACTCTGAACGTCCACGGATTACAGAATGCCTCCAAATGTGTTTAGAAAACTACTACTGGTCTCCCAGGAATCGATAAAAGCGTAGACAGTTTGAGACATTACTCCCATGGAGAAAAGTGCGCATGGTGCGTGTTATATTCAATCCCGATGCAATTTCTGTGTTTCATCAACACTCTGAAAGTCCACAGATTACAGAATGCCTCCAAATGTATTTCGAAAACTACTACTGGTCTCCCAGGAATCGATAAAAACGTAGACAGTTTGAGACATTACTCCCATGGAGAAAAGTGCGCATGGTGCGTGTTATATTCAATCCCGATGCAATTTCTGTGTTTCATCAACACTCTGAACGTCCACAGATTACAGAATGCCTCCAAATGTGTTTAGAAAACTACTACTGGTCTCCCAGGAATCGATAAAAGCGTAGACAGTTTGAGACATTACTCATATGGAGAAAAGTGCGCATGGTGCGTGTTGTATTCAATCCCGATGCAATTTCTGTGTTTCATCAACACTCTGAACGTCCACAGATTACAGAATGCCTCCAAATGTATTTCGAAAACTATTACTGGTCTCCCAGGAATCGATAAAAGCGTAGACAGTTTGAGACATTACTCATATGGAGAAAAGTGCGCATGGTGCGTGTTGTATTCAATCCCGATGCAATTTCTGTGTTTCATCAACACTCTGAACGTCCACAGATTACAGAATGCTTCCAGATGTGCTTTCAAAACTACTACTGGTCTCCCAGGAATCGATAAAAGCGTAGACAGTTTGAGACATTACTCCCATGGAGAAAAGTGCGCATGGTGCGTGTTGTATTCAATCCCGATGCAATTTCTGTGTTTCATCAACACTCTGAACGTCCACAGATTACAGAATGCCTCAAAATGTGTTTAGAAAACTACTACTGGTCTCCCAGGAATCGATAAAAGCGTAGACAGTTTGAGACATTACTCCCATGGAGAAAAGTGCGCATGGTGCGTGTTATATTCAATCCCGATGCAATTTCTGTGTTTCATCAACACTCTGAACGTCCACAGATTACATAATGCCTCCAAATGTATTTCGAAAACTACTACTGGTCTCCCAGGAATCGATAAAAGCGTAGACAGTTTGAGACATTACTCCCATGGAGAAAAGTGTGCATGGTGCGTGTTATATTCAATTCCGATGCAATTTCTGTGTTTCATCAACACTCTGAACGTCCACAGATTACAGAAAGCCTCCAAATGTATTTCGAAAACTACTACTGGTCTCCCCGGAATCGATAAAAGCGTAGACAGTTTGAGACATTACTCCCATGGAGAAAAGTGCGCATGGTGCGTGTTACATTCAATCCCGATGCAATTTCTGTGTTTCATCAGCACTCTGAACGTCCACAGATTACAGAATGCCTCCAAATGTATTTCGAAAACTACTACTGGTCTCCCAGGAATCGATAAAAGCGTAGACAGTTTGAGACATTACTCCCATGGAGAAAAGTGCGCATGGTGCGTGTTATATTCAATCCCGATGCAATTTCTGTGTTTCATCAACACTCTGAACGTCCACAGATCACAGAATGCCTCCAAATGTATTTCAAAAACTACTACTGGTCTCCCAGGAATCGATAAAAGTTTAGACAGTTTGAGACATTACTCCCATGGAGAAAAGTGCGCATGGTGCGTGTTATATTCAATCCCGATGCAATTTCTGTGTTTCATCAACACTCTGAACGTCCACAGATTACAGAATGCCTCCAAATGTAATTCGAAAACTACTACTGGTCTCCCAGGTATCGATTAAATCGTAGACAGTTTGAGACATTACTCCCATGGAGAAAAGTGCACATGGTGCGTGTTATATTCAATCCCGATGCAATTTCTGTGTTTCATCAACACTCTGAACGTCCACGGATTACAGAATGCCTCCAAATGTGTTTAGAAAACTACTACTGGTCTCCCAGGAATCGATAAAAGCGTAGACAGTTTGAGACATTACTCCCATGGAGAAAAGTGCGCATGGTGCGTGTTATATTCAATCCCGATGCAATTTCTGTGTTTCATCAACACTCTGAAAGTCCACAGATTACAGAATGCCTCCAAATGTATTTCGAAAACTACTACTGGTCTCCAAGGAATCGGTAAAAACGTAGACAGTTTGAGACATTACTCCCATGGAGAAAAGTGCGCATGGTGCGTGTTATATTCAATCCCGATGCAATTTCTGTGTTTCATCAACACTCTGAACGTCCACAGATTACAGAATGCCTCCAAATGTGTTAAGAAAACTACTACTGGTCTCCCAGGAATCGATAAAAGCGTAGACAGTTTGAGACATTACTCATATGGAGAAAAGTGCGCATGGTGCGTGTTGTATTCAATCCCGATGCAATTTCTGTGTTTCATCAACACTATGAACGTCCACAGATCACAGAATGCCTCCAAATGTATTTCAAAAACTACTACTGGTCTCCCAGGAATCGATAAAAGCGTAGACAGTTTGAGACATTACTCCCATGGAGAAAAGTGCGCATGGTGCGTGTTATATTCAATCCCGATGCAATTTCTGTGTTTCATCAACACTCTGAACGTCCACAGATTACAGAATGCCTCCAAATGTATTTCGAAAACTACTACTGGTCTCCCAGGAATCGATAAAAGCGTAGACAGTTTGAGACATTACTCCCATGGAGAAAAGTGCGCATGGTGCGTGTTACATTCAATCCCGATGCAATTTCTGTGTTTCATCAGCACTCTGAACGTCCACAGATTACAGAATGCCTCCAAATGTATTTCGAAAACTACTACTGGTCTCCCAGGAATCGATAAAAGCGTAGACAGTTTGAGACATTACTCCCATGGAGAAAAGTGCGCATGGTGCGTGTTATATTCAATCCCGATGCAATTTCTGTGTTTCATCAACACTCTGAACGTCCACAGATCACACAATGCCTCCAAATGTATTTCAAAAACTACTACTGGTCTTCCAGGAATCGATAAAAGCGTAGACAGTTTGAGACATTACTCCCATGGAGAAAAGTGCGCATGGTGCGTGTTATATTCAATCCCGATGCAATTTCTGTGTTTCATCAACACTCTGAACGTCCACAGATTACAGAATGCCTCCAAATGTATTTCGAAAACTACTACTGGTCTCCCAGGAATCGATAAAAGCGTAGACAGTTTGAGACATTACTCCCATGGAGAAAAGTGCACATGGTGCGTGTTATATTCAATCCCGATGCAATTTCTGTGTTTCATCAACACTCTGAACGTCCACAGATCACAGAATGCCTCCAAATGTATTTCAAAAACTACTACTGGTCTCCCAGGAATCGATAAAAGCTTAGACAGTTTGAGACATTACTCCCATGGAGAAAAGTGCGCATGGTGCGTGTTATATTCAATCCCGATGCAATTTCTGTGTTTCATCAACACTCTGAACGTCCACAGATTACAGAATGCCTCCAAATGTATTTCGAAAACTACTACTGGTCTCCCAGGAATCGATTAAATCGTAGACAGTTTGAGACATTACTCCCATGGAGAAAAGTGCACATGGTGCGTGTTATATTCAATCCCGATGCAATTTCTGTGTTTCATCAACACTCTGAACGTCCACGGATTACAGAATGCTTCCAAATGTGTTTAGAAAACTACTACTGGTCTCCCAGGAATCGATAAAAGAGTAGACAGTTTGAGACATTACTCCCATGGAGAAAAGTGCACATGGTGCGTGTTATATTCAATCCCGATGCAATTTCTGTGTTTCATCAACACTCTGAAAGTCCACAGATTACAGAATGCCTCCAAATGTATTTCGAAAACTACTACTGGTCTCCCAGGAATCGATAAAAACGTAGACAGTTTGAGACATTACTCCCATGGAGAAAAGTGCGCATGGTGCGTGTTATATTCAATCCCGATGCAATTTCTGTGTTTCATCAACACTCTGAACGTCCACAGATTACAGAATGCCTCCAAATGTGTTTAGAAAACTACTACTGGTCTCCCAGGAATCGATAAAAGCGTAGACAGTTTGAGACATTACTCATATGGAGAAAAGTGCGCATGGTGCGTGTTGTATTCAATCCCGATGCAATTTCTGTGTTTCATCAACACTCTGAACGTCCACAGATTACAGAATGCCTCCAAATGTATTTCGAAAACTATTACTGGTCTCCCAGGAATCGAT
The DNA here is from genome assembly GCF_023897955.1 of Schistocerca gregaria. NCBI lineage: Eukaryota > Metazoa > Arthropoda > Insecta > Orthoptera > Acrididae > Schistocerca > Schistocerca gregaria. Next base: position 2,193,196 of record NC_064930.1, on the reverse strand, counting down.
AAAAGCGTAGACAGTTTGAGACATTACTCATATGGAGAAAAGTGCGCATGGTGCGTGTTGTATTCAATCCCGATGCAATTTCTGTGTTTCATCAACACTCTGAACGTCCACAGATTACAGAATGCTTCCAGATGTGCTTTCAAAACTACTACTGGTCTCCCAGGAATCGATAAAAGCGTAGACAGTTTGAGACATTACTCCCATGGAGAAAAGTGCGCATGGTGCGTGTTGTATTCAATCCCGATGCAATTTCTGTGTTTCATCAACACTCTGAACGTCCACAGATTACAGAATGCCTCAAAATGTGTTTAGAAAACTACTACTGGTCTCCCAGGAATCGATAAAAGCGTAGACAGTTTGAGACATTACTCCCATGGAGAAAAGTGCGCATGGTGCGTGTTATATTCAATCCCGATGCAATTTCTGTGTTTCATCAACACTCTGAACGTCCACAGATTACATAATGCCTCCAAATGTATTTCGAAAACTACTACTGGTCTCCCAGGAATCGATAAAAGCGTAGACAGTTTGAGACATTACTCCCATGGAGAAAAGTGTGCATGGTGCGTGTTATATTCAATTCCGATGCAATTTCTGTGTTTCATCAACACTCTGAACGTCCACAGATTACAGAAAGCCTCCAAATGTATTTCGAAAACTACTACTGGTCTCCCCGGAATCGATAAAAGCGTAGACAGTTTGAGACATTACTCCCATGGAGAAAAGTGCGCATGGTGCGTGTTACATTCAATCCCGATGCAATTTCTGTGTTTCATCAGCACTCTGAACGTCCACAGATTACAGAATGCCTCCAAATGTATTTCGAAAACTACTACTGGTCTCCCAGGAATCGATAAAAGCGTAGACAGTTTGAGACATTACTCCCATGGAGAAAAGTGCGCATGGTGCGTGTTATATTCAATCCCGATGCAATTTCTGTGTTTCATCAACACTCTGAACGTCCACAGATCACAGAATGCCTCCAAATGTATTTCAAAAACTACTACTGGTCTCCCAGGAATCGATAAAAGTTTAGACAGTTTGAGACATTACTCCCATGGAGAAAAGTGCGCATGGTGCGTGTTATATTCAATCCCGATGCAATTTCTGTGTTTCATCAACACTCTGAACGTCCACAGATTACAGAATGCCTCCAAATGTAATTCGAAAACTACTACTGGTCTCCCAGGTATCGATTAAATCGTAGACAGTTTGAGACATTACTCCCATGGAGAAAAGTGCACATGGTGCGTGTTATATTCAATCCCGATGCAATTTCTGTGTTTCATCAACACTCTGAACGTCCACGGATTACAGAATGCCTCCAAATGTGTTTAGAAAACTACTACTGGTCTCCCAGGAATCGATAAAAGCGTAGACAGTTTGAGACATTACTCCCATGGAGAAAAGTGCGCATGGTGCGTGTTATATTCAATCCCGATGCAATTTCTGTGTTTCATCAACACTATGAAAGTCCACAGATTACAGAATGCCTCCAAATGTATTTCGAAAACTACTACTGGTCTCCAAGGAATCGGTAAAAACGTAGACAGTTTGAGACATTACTCCCATGGAGAAAAGTGCGCATGGTGCGTGTTATATTCAATCCCGATGCAATTTCTGTGTTTCATCAACACTCTGAACGTCCACAGATTACAGAATGCCTCCAAATGTGTTTAGAAAACTACTACTGGTCTCCCAGGAATCGATAAAAGCGTAGACAGTTTGAGACATTACTCATATGGAGAAAAGTGCGCATGGTGCGTGTTGTATTCAATCCCGATGCAATTTCTGTGTTTCATCAACACTCTGAACGTCCACAGATTACAGAATGCCTCCAAATGTATTTCGAAAACTATTACTGGTCTCCCAGGAATCGATAAAAGCGTAGACAGTTTGAGACATTACTCATATGGAGAAAAGTGCGCATGGTGCGTGTTGTATTCAATCCCGATGCAATTTCTGTGTTTCATCAACACTCTGAACGTCCACAGATTACAGAATGCTTCCAGATGTGCTTTGAAAACTACTACTGGTCTCCCAGGAATCGATAAAAGCGTAGACAGTTTGAGACATTACTCCCATGGAGAAAAGTGCGCATGGTGCGTGTTGTATTCAATCCCGATGCAATTTCTGTGTTTCATCAACACTCTGAACGTCCACAGATTACAGAATGCCTCAAAATGTGTTTAGAAAACTACTACTGGTCTCCCAGGAATCGATAAAAGCGTAGACAGTTTGAGACATTACTCCCATGGAGAAAAGTGCGCATGTTGCGTGTTATATTCAATCCCGATGCAATTTCTGTGTTTCATCAACACTCTGAACGTCCACAGATTACATAATGCCTCCAAATGTATTTCGAAAACTACTACTGGTCTCCCAGGAATCGATAAAAGCGTAGACAGTTTGAGACATTACTCCCATGGAGAAAAGTGTGCATGGTGCGTGTTATATTCAATTCCGATGCAATTTCTGTGTTTCATCAACACTCTGAACGTCCACAGATTACAGAAAGCCTCCAAATGTATTTCGAAAACTACTACTGGTCTCCCCGGAATCGATAAAAGCGTAGACAGTTTGAGACATTACTCCCATGGAGAAAAGTGCGCATGGTGTGTGTTACATTCAATCCCGATGCAATTTCTGTGTTTCATCAGCACTCTGAACGTCCACAGATTACAGAATGCCTCCAAATGTATTTCGAAAACTACTACTGGTCTCCCAGGAATCGATAAAAGCGTAGACAGTTTGAGACATTACTCCCATGGAGAAAAGTGCGCATGGTGCGTGTTATATTCAATCCCGATGCAATTTCTGTGTTTCATCAACACTCTGAACGTCCACAGATCACAGAATGCCTCCAAATGTATTTCAAAAACTACTACTGGTCTCCCAGGAATCGATAAAAGAGTAGACAGTTTGAGACATTACTCCCATGGAGAAAAGTGCGCATGGTGCGTGTTATATTCAATCCCGATGCAATTTCTGTGTTTCATCAACACTCTGAACGTCCACAGATTACAGAATGCCTCCAAATGTATTTCGAAAACTACTACTGGTCTCCCAGGAATCGATAAAAGCGTAGACAGTTTGAGACATTACTCCCATGGAGAAAAGTGCGCATGGTGCGTGTTGTATTCAATCCCGATGCAATTTCTGTGTTTCATCAACACTATGAACGTCCACAGATCACAGAATGCCTCCAAATGTATTTCAAAAACTACTACTGGTCTCCCAGGAATCGATAAAAGCGTAGACAGTTTGAGACATTACTCCCATGGAGAAAAGTGCGCATGGTGCGTGTTATATTCAATCCCGATGCAATTTCTGTGTTTCATCAACACTCTGAACGTCCACAGATTACAGAATGCCTCCAAATGTATTTCGAAAACTACTACTGGTCTCCCAGGAATCGATAAAAGCGTAGACAGTTTGAGACATTACTCCCATGGAGAAAAGTGCGCATGGTGCGTGTTACATTCAATCCCGATGCAATTTCTGTGTTTCATCAGCACTCTGAACGTCCACAGATTACAGAATGCCTCCAAATGTATTTCGAAAACTACTACTGGTCTCCCAGGAATCGATAAAAGCGTAGACAGTTTGAGACATTACTCCCATGGAGAAAAGTGCGCATGGTGCGTGTTATATTCAATCCCGATGCAATTTCTGTGTTTCATCAACACTCTGAACGTCCACAGATCACACAATGCCTCCAAATGTATTTCAAAAACTACTACTGGTCTTCCAGGAATCGATAAAAGCGTAGACAGTTTGAGACATTACTCCCATGGAGAAAAGTGCGCATGGTGCGTGTTATATTCAATCCCGATGCAATTTCTGTGTTTCATCAACACTCTGAACGTCCACAGATTACAGAATGCCTCCAAATGTATTTCGAAAACTACTACTGGTCTCCCAGGAATCGATAAAAGCGTAGACAGTTTGAGACATTACTCCCATGGAGAAAAGTGCACATGGTGCGTGTTATATTCAATCCCGATGCAATTTCTGTGTTTCATCAACACTCTGAACGTCCACAGATCACAGAATGCCTCCAAATGTATTTCAAAAACTACTACTGGTCTCCCAGGAATCGATAAAAGCTTAGACAGTTTGAGACATTACTCCCATGGAGAAAAGTGCGCATGGTGCGTGTTATATTCAATCCCGATGCAATTTCTGTGTTTCATCAACACTCTGAACGTCCACAGATTACAGAATGCCTCCAAATGTATTTCGAAAACTACTACTGGTCTCCCAGGAATCGATTAAATCGTAGACCGTTTGAGACATTACTCCCATGGAGAAAAGTGCACATGGTGCGTGTTATATTCAATCCCGATGCAATTTCTGTGTTTCATCAACACTCTGAACGTCCACGGATTACAGAATGCCTCCAAATGTGTTTAGAAAACTACTACTGGTCTCCCAGGAATCGATAAAAGCGTAGACAGTTTGAGACATTACTCCCATGGAGAAAAGTGCACATGGTGCGTGTTATATTCAATCCCGATGCAATTTCTGTGTTTCATCAACACTCTGAAAGTCCACAGATTACAGAATGCCTCCAAATGTATTTCGAAAACTACTACTGGTCTCCCAGGAATCGATAAAAACGTAGACAGTTTGAGACATTACTCCCATGGAGAAAAGTGCGCATGGTGCGTGTTATATTCAATCCCGATGCAATTTCTGTGTTTCATCAACACTCTGAACGTCCACAGATTACAGAATGCCTCCAAATGTGTTTAGAAAACTACTACTGGTCTCCCAGGAATCGATAAAAGCGTAGACAGTTTGAGACATTACTCATATGGAGAAAAGTGCGCATGGTGCGTGTTGTATTCAATCCCGATGCAATTTCTGTGTTTCATCAACACTCTGAACGTCCACAGATTACAGAATGCCTCCAAATGTATTTCGAAAACTATTACTGGTCTCCCAGGAATCGATAAAAGCGTAGACAGTTTGAGACATTACTCATATGGAGAAAAGTGCGCATGGTGCGTGTTGTATTCAATCCCGATGCAATTTCTGTGTTTCATCAACACTCTGAACGTCCACAGATTACAGAATGCTTCCAGATGTGCTTTGAAAACTACTACTGGTCTCCCAGGAATCGATAAAAGCGTAGACAGTTTGAGACATTACTCCCATGGAGAAAAGTGCGCATGGTGCGTGTTGTATTCAATCCCGATGCAATTTCTGTGTTTCATCAACACTCTGAACGTCCACAGATTACATAATGCCTCAAAATGTGTTTAGAAAACTACTACTGGTCTCCCAGGAATCGATAAAAGCGTAGACAGTTTGAGACATTACTCCCATGGAGAAAAGTGCGCATGGTGCGTGTTATATTCAATTCCGATGCAATTTCTGTGTTTCATCAACACTCTGAACGTCCACAGATTACAGAAAGCCTCCAAATGTATTTCGAAAACTACTACTGGTCTCCCCGGAATCGATAAAAGCGTAGACAGTTTGAGACATTACTCCCATGGAGAAAAGTGCGCATGGTGCGTGTTGTATTCAATCCCGATGCAATTTCTGTGTTTCATCAACACTCTGAACGTCCACAGATTACAGAATGCCTCAAAATGTGTTTAGAAAACTACTACTGGTCTCCCAGGAATCGATAAAAGCGTAGACAGTTTGAGACATTACTCCCATGGAGAAAAGTGCGCATGGTGCGTGTTATATTCAATCCCGATGCAATTTCTGTGTTTCATCAACACTCTGAACGTCCACAGATTACATAATGCCTCCAAATGTATTTCGAAAACTACTACTGGTCTCCCAGGAATCGATAAAAGCGTAGACAGTTTGAGACATTACTCCCATGGAGAAAAGTGTGCATGGTGCGTGTTATATTCAATTCCGATGCAATTTCTGTGTTTCATCAACACTCTGAACGTCCACAGATTACAGAAAGCCTCCAAATGTATTTCGAAAACTACTACTGGTCTCCCCGGAATCGATAAAAGCGTAGACAGTTTGAGACATTACTCCCATGGAGAAAAGTGCGCATGGTGCGTGTTACATTCAATCCCGATGCAATTTCTGTGTTTCATCAGCACTCTGAACGTCCACAGATTACAGAATGCCTCCAAATGTATTTCGAAAACTACTACTGGTCTCCCAGGAATCGATAAAAGCGTAGACAGTTTGAGACATTACTCCCATGGAGAAAAGTGCGCATGGTGCGTGTTATATTCAATCCCGATGCAATTTCTGTGTTTCATCAACACTCTGAACGTCCACAGATCACAGAATGCCTCCAAATGTATTTCGAAAACTACTACTGGTCTCCCCGGAATCGATAAAAGCGTAGACAGTTTGAGACATTACTCCCATGGAGAAAAGTGCGCATGGTGCGTGTTGTATTCAATCCCGATGCAATTTCTGTGTTTCATCAACACTCTGAACGTCCACAGATTACAGAATGCCTCAAAATGTGTTTAGAAAACTACTACTGGTCTCCCAGGAATCGATAAAAGCGTAGACAGTTTGAGACATTACTCCCATGGAGAAAAGTGCGCATGGTGCGTGTTATATTCAATCCCGATGCAATTTCTGTGTTTCATCAACACTCTGAACGTCCACAGATTACATAATGCCTCCAAATGTATTTCGAAAACTACTACTGGTCTCCCAGGAATCGATAAAAGCGTAGACAGTTTGAGACATTACTCCCATGGAGAAAAGTGTGCATGGTGCGTGTTATATTCAATTCCGATGCAATTTCTGTGTTTCATCAACACTCTGAACGTCCACAGATTACAGAAAGCCTCCAAATGTATTTCGAAAACTACTACTGGTCTCCCCGGAATCGATAAAAGCGTAGACAGTTTGAGACATTACTCCCATGGAGAAAAGTGCGCATGGTGCGTGTTACATTCAATCCCGATGCAATTTCTGTGTTTCATCAGTACTCTGAACGTCCACAGATTACAGAATGCCTCCAAATGTATTTCGAAAACTACTACTGGTCTCCCAGGAATCGATAAAAGCGTAGACAGTTTGAGACATTACTCCCATGGAGAAAAGTGCGCATGGTGCGTGTTATATTCAATCCCGATGCAATTTCTGTGTTTCATCAACACTCTGAACGTCCACAGATCACAGAATGCCTCCAAATGTATTTCAAAAACTACTACTGGTCTCCCAGGAATCGATAAAAGCGTAGACAGTTTGAGACATTACTCCCATGGAGAAAAGTGCGCATGGTGCGTGTTATATTCAATCCCGATGCAATTTCTGTGTTTCATCAACACTCTGAACGTCCACAGATTACAGAATGCCTCCAAATGTATTTCGAAAACTACTACTGGTCTCCCAGGAATCGATAAAAGCGTAGACAGTTTGAGACATTACTCCCATGGAGAAAAGTGCGCATGGTGCGTGTTACATTCAATCCTGATGCAATTTCTGTGTTTCATCAGCACTCTGAACGTCCACAGATTACAGAATGCCTCCAAATGTATTTCGAAAACTACTACTGGTCTCCCAGGAATCGATAAAAGCGTAGACAGTTTGAGACATTACTCCCATGGAGAAAAGTGCGCATGGTGCGTGTTATATTCAATCCCGATGCAATTTCTGTGTTTCATCAACACTCTGAACGTCCACAGATCACAGAATGCCTCCAAATGTATTTCAAAAACTACTACTGGTCTCCCAGGAATCGATAAAAGCGTAGACAGTTTGAGACATTACTCCCATGGGGAAAAGTGCGCATGGTGCGTGTTATATTCAATCCCGATGCAATTTCTGTGTTTCATCAACACTCTGAACGTCCACAGATTACAGAATGCCTCCAAATGTATTTCGAAAACTACTACTGGTCTCCCCGGAATCGATAAAATCGTAGACAGTTTGAGACATTACTCCCATGGAGAAAAGTGCGCATGGTGCGTGTTGTATTCAATCCCGATGCAATTTCTGTGTTTCATCAACACTCTGAACGTCCACAGATTACAGAATGCCTCAAAATGTGTTTAGAAAACTACTACTGGTCTCCCAGGAATCGATAAAAGCGTAGACAGTTTGAGACATTACTCCCATGGAGAAAAGTGCGCATGGTGCGTGTTATATTCAATCCCGATGCAATTTCTGTGTTTCATCAACACTCTGAACGTCCACAGATTACATAATGCCTCCAAATGTATTTCGAAAACTACTACTGGTCTCCCAGGAATCGATAAAAGCGTAGACAGTTTGAGACATTACTCCCATGGAGAAAAGTGTGCATGGTGCGTGTTATATTCAATTCCGATGCAATTTCTGTGTTTCATCAACACTCTGAACGTCCACAGATTACAGAAAGCCTCCAAATGTATTTCGAAAACTACTACTGGTCTCCCCGGAATCGATAAAAGCGTAGACAGTTTGAGACATTACTCCCATGGAGAAAAGTGCGCATGGTGCGTGTTACATTCAATCCCGATGCAATTTCTGTGTTTCATCAGCACTCTGAACGTCCACAGATTACAGAATGCCTCCAAATGTATTTCGAAAACTACTACTGGTCTCCCAGGAATCGATAAAAGCGTAGACAGTTTGAGACATTACTCCCATGGAGAAAAGTGCGCATGGTGCGTGTTATATTCAATCCCGATGCAATTTCTGTGTTTCATCAACACTCTGAACGTCCACAGATCACAGAAAGCCTCCAAATGTATTTCGAAAACTACTACTGGTCTCCCCGGAATCGATAAAAGCGTAGACAGTTTGAGACATTACTCCCATGGAGAAAAGTGCGCATGGTGCGTGTTATATTCAATCCCGATGCAATTTCTGTGTTTCATCAACACTCTGAACGTCCACAGATTACAGAATGCCTCAAAATGTGTTTAGAAAACTACTACTGGTCTCCCAGGAATCGATAAAAGCGTAGACAGTTTGAGACATTACTCCCATGGAGAAAAGTGCGCATGGTGCGTGTTATATTCAATCCCGATGCAATTTCTGTGTTTCATCAACACTCTGAACGTCCACAGATTACATAATGCCTCCAAATGTATTTCGAAAACTACTACTGGTCTCCCAGGAATCGATAAAAGCGTAGACAGTTTGAGACATTACTCCCTTGGAGAAAAGTGTGCATGGTGCGTGTTATATTCAATTCCGATGCAATTTCTGTGTTTCATCAACACTCTGAACGTCCACAGATTACAGAAAGCCTCCAAATGTATTTCGAAAACTACTACTGGTCTCCCCGGAATCGATAAAAGCGTAGACAGTTTGAGACATTACTCCCATGGAGAAAAGTGCGCATGGTGCGTGTTACATTCAATCCCGATGCAATTTCTGTGTTTCATCAGCACTCTGAACGTCCACAGATTACAGAATGCCTCCAAATGTATTTCGAAAACTATTACTGGTCTCCCAGGAATCGATAAAAGCGTAGACAGTTTGAGACATTACTCCCATGGAGAAAAGTGCGCATGGTGCGTGTTATATTCAATCCCGATGCAATTTCTGTGTTTCATCAACACTCTGAACGTCCACAGATCACAGAATGCCTCCAAATGTATTTCAAAAACTACTACTGGTCTCCCAGGAATCGATAAAAGCGTAGACAGTTTGAGACATTACTCCCATGGAGAAAAGTGCGCATGGTGCGTGTTATATTCAATCCCGATGCAATTTCTGTGTTTCATCAACACTCTGAACGTCCACAGATTACAGAATGCCTCCAAATGTATTTCGAAAACTACTACTGGTCTCCCAGGAATCGATAAAAGCGTAGACAGTTTGAGACATTACTCCCATGGAGAAAAGTGCGCATGGTGCGTGTTACATTCAATCCTGATGCAATTTCTGTGTTTCATCAGCACTCTGAACGTCCACAGATTACAGAATGCCTCCAAATGTATTTCGAAAACTACTACTGGTCTCCCAGGAATCGATAAAAGCGTAGACAGTTTGAGACATTACTCCCATGGAGAAAAGTGCGCATGGTGCGTGTTATATTCAATCCCGATGCAATTTCTGTGTTTCATCAACACTCTGAACGTCCACAGATCACAGAATGCCTCCAAATGTATTTCAAAAACTACTACTGGTCTCCCAGGAATCGATAAAAGCGTAGACAGTTTGAGACATTACTCCCATGGGGAAAAGTGCGCATGGTGCGTGTTATATTCAATCCCGATGCAATTTCTGTGTTTCATCAACACTCTGAACGTCCACAGATTACAGAATGCCTCCAAATGTATTTCGAAAACTACTACTGGTCTCCCAGGAATCGATAAAAGCGTAGACAGTTTGAGACATTACTCCCATGGAGAAAAGTGCACATGGTGCGTGTTATATTCAATCCCGATGCAATTTCTGTGTTTCATCAACACTCTGAACGTCCACAGATCACAGAATGCCTCCAAATGTATTTCAAAAACTACTACTGGTCTCCCAGGAATCGATAAAAGCTTAGACAGTTTGAGACATTACTCCCATGGAGAAAAGTGCGCATGGTGCGTGTTATATTCAATCCCGATGCAATTTCTGTGTTTCATCAACACTCTGAACGTCCACAGATTACAGAATGCCTCCAAATGTATTTCGAAAACTACTACTGGTCTCCCAGGAATCGATTAAATCGTAGACAGTTTGAGACATTACTCCCATGGAGAAAAGTGCTTGCTCATGGTGCGTGTTATATTCAATCCCGATGCAATTTCTGTGTTTCATCAACACTCTGAACGTCCACGGATTACAGAATGCCTCCAAATGTGTTTAGAAAACTACTACTGGTCTCCCAGGAATCGATAAAAGCGTAGACAGTTTGAGACATTACTCCCATGGAGAAAAGTGCGCATGGTGCGTGTTATATTCAATCCCGATGCAATTTCTGTGTTTCATCAACACTCTGAAAGTCCACAGATTACAGAATGCCTCCAAATGTATTTCGAAAACTACTACTGGTCTCCCAGGAATCGATAAAAACGTAGACAGTTTGAGACATTACTCCCATGGAGAAAAGTGCGCATGGTGCGTGTTATATTCAATCCCGATGCAATTTCTGTGTTTCATCAACACTCTGAACGTCCACAGATTACAGAATGCCTCCAAATGTGTTTAGAAAACTACTACTGGTCTCCCAGGAATCGATAAAAGCGTAGACAGTTTGAGACATTACTCCCATGGAGAAAAGTGCGCATGGTGCGTGTTATATTCAATCCCGATGCAATTTCTGTGTTTCATCAACACTCTGAACGTCCACAGATTACAGAATGCCTCCAAATGTATTTCGAAAACTATTACTGGTCTCCCAGGAATCGATAAAAGCGTAGACAGTTTGAGACATTACTCATATGGAGAAAAGTGCGCATGGTGCGTGTTGTATTCAATCCCGATGCAATTTCTGTGTTTCATCAACACTCTGAACGTCCACAGATTACAGAATGCTTCCAGATGTGCTTTGAAAACTACTACTGGTCTCCCAGGAATCGATAAAAGCGTAGACAGTTTGAGACATTACTCCCATGGAGAAAAGTGCGCATGGTGCGTGTTGTATTCAATCCCGATGCAATTTCTGTGTTTCATCAACACTCTGAACGTCCACAGATTACAGAATGCCTCAAAATGTGTTTAGAAAACTACTACTGGTCTCCCAGGAATCGATAAAAGCGTAGACAGTTTGAGACATTACTCCCATGGAGAAAAGTGCGCATGGTGCGTGTTATATTCAATCCCGATGCAATTTCTGTGTTTCATCAACACTCTGAACGTCCACAGATTACATAATGCCTCCAAATGTATTTCGAAAACTACTACTGGTCTCCCAGGAATCGATAAAAGCGTAGACAGTTTGAGACATTACTCCCTTGGAGAAAAGTGTGCATGGTGCGTGTTATATTCAATTCCGATGCAATTTCTGTGTTTCATCAACACTCTGAACGTCCACAGATTACAGAAAGCCTCCAATTGTATTTCGAAAACTACTACTGGTCTCCCCGGAATCGATAAAAGCGTAGACAGTTTGAGACATTACTCCCATGGAGAAAAGTGCGCATGGTGCGTGTTACATTCAATCCCGATGCAATTTCTGTGTTTCATCAGCACTCTGAACGTCCACAGATTACAGAATGCCTCCAAATGTATTTCGAAAACTACTACTGGTCTCCCAGGAATCGATAAAAGCGTAGACAGTTTGAGACATTACTCCCATGGAGAAAAGTGCGCATGGTGCGTGTTATATTCAATCCCGATGCAATTTCTGTGTTTCATCAACACTCTGAACGTCCACAGATCACAGAATGCCTCCAAATGTATTTCAAAAACTACTACTGGTCTCCCAGGAATCGATAAAAGCGTAGACAGTTTGAGACATTACTCCCATGGAGAAAAGTGCGCATGGTGCGTGTTATATTCAATCCCGATGCAATTTCTGTGTTTCATCAACACTCTGAACGTCCACAGATTACAGAATGCCTCCAAATGTATTTCGAAAACTACTACTGGTCTCCCAGGAATCGATAAAAGCGTAGACAGTTTGAGACATTACTCCCATGGAGAAAAGTGCGCATGGTGCGTGTTACATTCAATCCTGATGCAATTTCTGTGTTTCATCAGCACTCTGAACGTCCACAGATTACAGAATGCCTCCAAATGTATTTCGAAAACTACTACTGGTCTCCCAGGAATCGATAAAAGCGTAGACAGTTTGAGACATTACTCCCATGGAGAAAAGTGCGCATGGTGCGTGTTATATTCAATCCCGATGCAATTTCTGTGTTTCATCAACACTCTGAACGTCCACAGATCACAGAATGCCTCCAAATGTATTTCAAAAACTACTACTGGTCTCCCAGGAATCGATAAAAGCGTAGACAGTTTGAGACATTACTCCCATGGGGAAAAGTGCGCATGGTGCGTGTTATATTCAATCCCGATGCAATTTCTGTGTTTCATCAACACTCTGAACGTCCACAGATTACAGAATGCCTCCAAATGTATTTCGAAAACTACTACTGGTCTCCCAGGAATCGATAAAAGCGTAGACAGTTTGAGACATTACTCCCATGGAGAAAAGTGCACATGGTGCGTGTTATATTCAATCCCGATGCAATTTCTGTGTTTCATCAACACTCTGAACGTCCACAGATCACAGAATGCCTCCAAATGTATTTCAAAAACTACTACTGGTCTCCCAGGAATCGATAAAAGCTTAGACAGTTTGAGACATTACTCCCATGGAGAAAAGTGCGCATGGTGCGTGTTATATTCAATCCCGATGCAATTTCTGTGTTTCATCAACACTCTGAACGTCCACAGATTACAGAATGCCTCCAAATGTATTTCGAAAACTACTACTGGTCTCCCAGGAATCGATTAAATCGTAGACAGTTTGAGACATTACTCCCATGGAGAAAAGTGCTCATGGTGCGTGTTATATTCAATCCCGATGCAATTTCTGTGTTTCATCAACACTCTGAACGTCCACGGATTACAGAATGCCTCCAAATGTGTTTAGAAAACTACTACTGGTCTCCCAGGAATCGATAAAAGCGTAGACAGTTTGAGACATTACTCCCATGGAGAAAAGTGCGCATGGTGCGTGTTATATTCAATCCCGATGCAATTTCTGTGTTTCATCAACACTCTGAAAGTCCACAGATTACAGAATGCCTCCAAATGTATTTCGAAAACTACTACTGGTCTCCCAGGAATCGATAAAAACGTAGACAGTTTGAGACATTACTCCCATGGAGAAAAGTGCGCATGGTGCGTGTTATATTCAATCCCGATGCAATTTCTGTGTTTCATCAACACTCTGAACGTCCACAGATTACAGAATGCCTCCAAATGTGTTTAGAAAACTACTACTGGTCTCCCAGGAATCGATAAAAGCGTAGACAGTTTGAGACATTACTCCCATGGAGAAAAGTGCGCATGGTGCGTGTTATATTCAATCCCGATGCAATTTCTGTGTTTCATCAACACTCTGAACGTCCACAGATTACAGAATGCCTCCAAATGTATTTCGAAAACTATTACTGGTCTCCCAGGAATCGATAAAAGCGTAGACAGTTTGAGACATTACTCATATGGAGAAAAGTGCGCATGGTGCGTGTTGTATTCAATCCCGATGCAATTTCTGTGTTTCATCAACACTCTGAACGTCCACAGATTACAGAATGCTTCCAGATGTGCTTTGAAAACTACTACTGGTCTCCCAGGAATCGATAAAAGCGTAGACAGTTTGAGACATTACTCCCATGGAGAAAAGTGCGCATGGTGCGTGTTGTATTCAATCCCGATGCAATTTCTGTGTTTCATCAACACTCTGAACGTCCACAGATTACAGAATGCCTCAAAATGTGTTTAGAAAACTACTACTGGTCTCCCAGGAATCGATAAAAGCGTAGACAGTTTGAGACATTACTCCCATGGAGAAAAGTGCGCATGGTGCGTGTTATATTCAATCCCGATGCAATTTCTGTGTTTCATCAACACTCTGAACGTCCACAGATTACATAATGCCTCCAAATGTATTTCGAAAACTACTACTGGTCTCCCAGGAATCGATAAAAGCGTAGACAGTTTGAGACATTACTCCCATGGAGAAAAGTGCACATGGTGCGTGTTATATTCAATCCCGATGCAATTTCTGTGTTTCATCAACACTCTGAACGTCCACGGATTACAGAATGCCTCCAAATGTGTTTAGAAAACTACTACTGGTCTCCCAGGAATCGATAAAAGCGTAGACAGTTTGAGACATTACTCCCATGGAGAAAAGTGCGCATGGTGCGTGTTATATTCAATCCCGATGCAATTTCTGTGTTTCATCAACACTCTGAAAGTCCACAGATTACAGAATGCCTCCAAATGTATTTCGAAAACTACTACTGGTCTCCCAGGAATCGATAAAAACGTAGACAGTTTGAGACATTACTCCCATGGAGAAAAGTGCGCATGGTGCGTGTTATATTCAATCCCGATGCAATTTCTGTGTTTCATCAACACTCTGAACGTCCACAGATTACAGAATGCCTCCAAATGTGTTTAGAAAACTACTACTGGTCTCCCAGGAATCGATAAAAGCGTAGACAGTTTGAGACATTACTCATATGGAGAAAAGTGCGCATGGTGCGTGTTGTATTCAATCCCGATGCAATTTCTGTGTTTCATCAACACTCTGAACGTCCACAGATTACAGAATGCCTCCAAATGTATTTCGAAAACTATTACTGGTCTCCCAGGAATCGATAAAAGCGTAGACAGTTTGAGACATTACTCATATGGAGAAAAGTGCGCATGGTGCGTGTTGTATTCAATCCCGATGCAATTTCTGTGTTTCATCAACACTCTGAACGTCCACAGATTACAGAATGCTTCCAGATGTGCTTTGAAAACTACTACTGGTCTCCCAGGAATCGATAAAAGCGTAGACAGTTTGAGACATTACTCCCATGAAGAAAAGTGCGCATGGTGCGTGTTGTATTCAATCCCGATGCAATTTCTGTGTTTCATCAACACTCTGAACGTCCACAGATTACAGAATGCCTCAAAATGTGTTTAGAAAACTACTACTGGTCTCCCAGGAATCGATAAAAGCGTAGACAGTTTGAGACATTACTCCCATGGAGAAAAGTGCGCATGGTGCGTGTTATATTCAATCCCGATGCAATTTCTGTGTTTCATCAACACTCTGAACGTCCACAGATTACATAATGCCTCCAAATGTATTTCGAAAACTACTACTGGTCTCCCAGGAATCGATAAAAGCGTAGACAGTTTGAGACATTACTCCCATGGAGAAAAGTGTGCATGGTGCGTGTTATATTCAATTCCGATGCAATTTCTGTGTTTCATCAACACTCTGAACGTCCACAGATTACAGAAAGCCTCCAAATGTATTTCGAAAACTACTACTGGTCTCCCCGGAATCGATAAAAGCGTAGACAGTTTGAGACATTACTCCCATGGAGAAAAGTGCGCATGGTGCGTGTTACATTCAATCCCGATGCAATTTCTGTGTTTCATCAGCACTCTGAACGTCCACAGATTACAGAATACCTCCAAATGTATTTCGAAAACTACTACTGGTCTCCCAGGAATCGATAAAAGCGTAGACAGTTTGAGACATTACTCCCATGGAGAAAAGTGCGCATGGTGCGTGTTATATTCAATCCCGATGCAATTTCTGTGTTTCATCAACACTCTGAACGTCCACAGATCACAGAATGCCTCCAAATGTATTTCAAAAACTACTACTGGTCTCCCAGGAATCGATAAAAGCGTAGACAGTTTGAGACATTACTCCCATGGAGAAAAGTGCGCATGGTGCGTGTTATATTCAATCCCGATGCAATTTCTGTGTTTCATCAACACTCTGAACGTCCACAGATTACAGAATGCCTCCAAATGTATTTCGAAAACTATTACTGGTCTCCCAGGAATCGATAAAAGCGTAGACAGTTTGAGACATTACTCATATGGAGAAAAGTGCGCATGGTGCGTGTTGTATTCAATCCCGATGCAATTTCTGTGTTTCATCAACACTCTGAACGTCCACAGATTACAGAATGCTTCCAGATGTGCTTTGAAAACTACTACTGGTCTCCCAGGAATCGATAAAAGCGTAGACAGTTTGAGACATTACTCCCATGGAGAAAAGTGCGCATGGTGCGTGTTGTATTCAATCCCGATGCAATTTCTGTGTTTCATCAACACTCTGAACGTCCACAGATTACAGAATGCCTCAAAATGTGTTTAGAAAACTACTACTGGTCTCCCAGGAATCGATAAAATCGTAGACAGTTTGAGACATTACTCCCATGGAGAAAAGTGCGCATGGTGCGTGTTATATTCAATCCCGATGCAATTTCTGTGTTTCATCAACACTCTGAAAGTCCACAGATTACAGAATGCCTCCAAATGTATTTCGAAAACTACTACTGGTCTCCCAGGAATCGATAAAAGCGTAGACAGTTTGAGACATTACTCCCATGGAGAAAAGTGTGCATGGTGCGTGTTATATTCAATTCCGATGCAATTTCTGTGTTTCATCAACACTCTGAACGTCCACAGATTACAGAAAGCCTCCAAATGTATTTCGAAAACTACTACTGGTCTCCCCGGAATCGATAAAAGCGTAGACAGTTTGAGACATTACTCCCATGGAGAAAAGTGCGCATGGTGCGTGTTACATTCAATCCCGATGCAATTTCTGTGTTTCATCAGCACTCTGAACGTCCACAGATTACAGAATGCCTCCAAATGTATTTCGAAAACTACTACTGGTCTCCCAGGAATCGATAAAAGCGTAGACAGTTTGAGACATTACTCATATGGAGAAAAGTGCGCATGGTGCGTGTTGTATTCAATCCCGATGCAATTTCTGTGTTTCATCAACACTCTGAACGTCCACAGATTACAGAATGCTTCCAGATGTGCTTTGAAAACTACTACTGGTCTCCCAGGAATCGATAAAAGCGTAGACAGTTTGAGACATTACTCCCATGGAGAAAAGTGCGCATGGTGCGTGTTGTATTCAATCCCGATGCAATTTCTGTGTTTCATCAACACTCTGAACGTCCACAGATTACAGAATGCCTCAAAATGTGTTTAGAAAACTACTACTGGTCTCCCAGGAATCGATAAAAGCGTAGACAGTTTGAGACATTACTCCCATGGAGAAAAGTGCGCATGGTGCGTGTTACATTCAATCCCGATGCAATTTCTGTGTTTCATCAGCACTCTGAACGTCCACAGATTACAGAATGCCTCCAAATGTATTTCGAAAACTACTACTGGTCTCCCAGGAATCGATAAAAGCGTAGACAGTTTGAGACATTACTCCCATGGAGAAAAGTGCGCATGGTGCGTGTTATATTCAATCCCGATGCAATTTCTGTGTTTCATCAACACTCTGAACGTCCACAGATCACAGAATGCCTCCAAATGTATTTCAAAAACTACTACTGGTCTCCCAGGAATCGATAAAAGCGTAGACAGTTTGAGACATTACTCCCATGGAGAAAAGTGCGCATGGTGCGTGTTATATTCAATCCCGATGCAATTTCTGTGTTTCATCAACACTCTGAACGTCCACAGATTACAGAATGCCTCCAAATGTATTTCGAAAACTACTACTGGTCTCCCAGGAATCGATAAAAGCGTAGACAGTTTGAGACATTACTCCCATGGAGAAAAGTGCACATGGTGCGTGTTATATTCAATCCCGATGCAATTTCTGTGTTTCATCAACACTCTGAACGTCCACAGATCACAGAATGCCTCCAAATGTATTTCAAAAACTACTACTGGTCTCCCAGGAATCGATAAAAGCTTAGACAGTTTGAGACATTACTCCCATGGAGAAAAGTGCGCATGGTGCGTGTTATATTCAATCCCGATGCAATTTCTGTGTTTCATCAACACTCTGAACGTCCACAGATTACAGAATGCCTCCAAATGTATTTCGAAAACTACTACTGGTCTCCCAGGAATCGATTAAATCGTAGACAGTTTGAGACATTACTCCCATGGAGAAAAGTGCACATGGTGCGTGTTATATTCAATCCCGATGCAATTTCTGTGTTTCATCAACACTCTGAACGTCCACGGATTACAGAATGCCTCCAAATGTGTTTAGAAAACTACTACTGGTCTCCCAGGAATCGATAAAAGCGTAGACAGTTTGAGACATTACTCCCATGGAGAAAAGTGCGCATGGTGCGTGTTATATTCAATCCCGATGCAATTTCTGTGTTTCATCAACACTCTGAAAGTCCACAGATTACAGAATGCCTCCAAATGTATTTCGAAAACTACTACTGGTCTCCCAGGAATCGATAAAAACGTAGACAGTTTGAGACATTACTCCCATGGAGAAAAGTGCGCATGGTGCGTGTTATATTCAATCCCGATGCAATTTCTGTGTTTCATCAACACTCTGAACGTCCACAGATTACAGAATGCCTCCAAATGTGTTTAGAAAACTACTACTGGTCTCCCAGGAATCGATAAAAGCGTAGACAGTTTGAGACATTACTCATATGGAGAAAAGTGCGCATGGTGCGTGTTGTATTCAATCCCGATGCAATTTCTGTGTTTCATCAACACTCTGAACGTCCACAGATTACAGAATGCTTCCAGATGTGCTTTGAAAACTACTACTGGTCTCCCAGGAATCGATAAAAGCGTAGACAGTTTGAGACATTACTCCCATGGAGAAAAGTGCGCATGGTGCGTGTTGTATTCAATCCCGATGCAATTTCTGTGTTTCATCAACACTCTGAACGTCCACAGATTACAGAATGCCTCAAAATGTGTTTAGAAAACTACTACTGGTCTCCCAGGAATCGATAAAAGCGTAGACAGTTTGAGACATTACTCCCATGGAGAAAAGTGTGCATGGTGCGTGTTATATTCAATTCCGATGCAATTTCTGTGTTTCATCAACACTCTGAACGTCCACAGATTACAGAAAGCCTCCAAATGTATTTCGAAAACTACTACTGGTCTCCCCGGAATCGATAAAAGCGTAGACAGTTTGAGACATTACTCCCATGGAGAAAAGTGCGCATGGTGCGTGTTACATTCAATCCCGATGCAATTTCTGTGTTTCATCAGCACTCTGAACGTCCACAGATTACAGAATGCCTCCAAATGTATTTCGAAAACTACTACTGGTCTCCCAGGAATCGATAAAAGCGTAGACAGTTTGAGACATTACTCCCATGGAGAAAAGTGCGCATGGTGCGTGTTATATTCAATCCCGATGCAATTTCTGTGTTTCATCAACACTCTGAACGTCCACAGATCACAGAATGCCTCCAAATGTATTTCAAAAACTACTACTGGTCTCCCAGGAATCGATAAAAGCGTAGACAGTTTGAGACATTACTCCCATGGAGAAAAGTGCGCATGGTGCGTGTTATATTCAATCCCGATGCAATTTCTGTGTTTCATCAACACTCTGAACGTCCACAGATTACAGAATGCCTCCAAATGTATTTCGAAAACTATTACTGGTCTCCCAGGAATCGATAAAAGCGTAGACAGTTTGAGACATTACTCATATGGAGAAAAGTGCGCATGGTGCGTGTTGTATTCAATCCCGATGCAATTTCTGTGTTTCATCAACACTCTGAACGTCCACAGATTACAGAATGCTTCCAGATGTGCTTTGAAAACTACTACTGGTCTCCCAGGAATCGATAAAAGCGTAGACAGTTTGAGACATTACTCCCATGGAGAAAAGTGCGCATGGTGCGTGTTGTATTCAATCCCGATGCAATTTCTGTGTTTCATCAACACTCTGAACGTCCACAGATTACAGAATGCCTCAAAATGTGTTTAGAAAACTACTACTGGTCTCCCAGGAATCGATAAAATCGTAGACAGTTTGAGACATTACTCCCATGGAGAAAAGTGCGCATGGTGCGTGTTATATTCAATCCCGATGCAATTTCTGTGTTTCATCAACACTCTGAAAGTCCACAGATTACAGAATGCCTCCAAATGTATTTCGAAAACTACTACTGGTCTCCCAGGAATCGATAAAAGCGTAGACAGTTTGAGACATTACTCCCATGGAGAAAAGTGTGCATGGTGCGTGTTATATTCAATTCCGATGCAATTTCTGTGTTTCATCAACACTCTGAACGTCCACAGATTACAGAAAGCCTCCAAATGTATTTCGAAAACTACTACTGGTCTCCCCGGAATCGATAAAAGCGTAGACAGTTTGAGACATTACTCCCATGGAGAAAAGTGCGCATGGTGCGTGTTACATTCAATCCCGATGCAATTTCTGTGTTTCATCAGCACTCTGAACGTCCACAGATTACAGAATGCCTCCAAATGTATTTCGAAAACTACTACTGGTCTCCCAGGAATCGATAAAAGCGTAGACAGTTTGAGACATTACTCCCATGGAGAAAAGTGCGCATGGTGCGTGTTATATTCAATCCCGATGCAATTTCTGTGTTTCATCAACACTCTGAACGTCCACAGATCACAGAATGCCTCCAAATGTATTTCAAAATCTACTACTGGTCTCCCAGGAATCGATAAAAGCGTAGACAGTTTGAGACATTACTCCCATGGAGAAAAGTGCGCATGGTGCGTGTTATATTCAATACCGATGCAATTTCTGTGTTTCATCAACACTCTGAACGTCCACAGATTACAGAATGCCTCCAAATGTATTTCGAAAACTACTACTGGTCTCCCAGGAATCGATAAAAGCGTAGACAGTTTGAGACATTACTCCCATGGAGAAAAGTGCGCATGGTGCGTGTTACATTCAATCCCGATGCAATTTCTGTGTTTCATCAGCACTCTGAACGTCCACAGATTACAGAATGCCTCCAAATGTATTTCGAAAACTACTACTGGTCTCCCAGGAATCGATAAAAGCGTAGACAGTTTGAGACATTACTCCCATGGAGAAAAGTGCGCATGGTGAGTGTTATATTCAATCCCGATGCAATTTCTGTGTTTCATCAACACTCTGAACGTCCACAGATCACAGAATGCCTCCAAATGTATTTCAAAAACTACTACTGGTCTCCCAGGAATCGATAAAAGCGTAGACAGTTTGAGACATTACTCCCATGGAGAAAAGTGCGCATGGTGCGTGTTATATTCAATCCCGATGCAATTTCTGTGTTTCATCAACACTCTGAACGTCCACAGATTACAGAATGCCTCCAAATGTATTTCGAAAACTACTACTGGTCTCCCAGGAATCGATAAAAGCGTAGACAGTTTGAGACATTACTCCCATGGAGAAAAGTGCACATGGTGCGTGTTATATTCAATCCCGATGCAATTTCTGTGTTTCATCAACACTCTGAACGTCCACAGATCACAGAATGCCTCCAAATGTATTTCAAAAACTACTACTGGTCTCCCAGGAATCGATAAAAGCTTAGACAGTTTGAGACATTACTCCCATGGAGAAAAGTGCGCATGGTGCGTGTTATATTCAATCCCGATGCAATTTCTGTGTTTCATCAACACTCTGAACGTCCACAGATTACAGAATGCCTCCAAATGTATTTCGAAAACTACTACTGGTCTCCCAGGAATCGATTAAATCGTAGACAGTTTGAGACATTACTCCCATGGAGAAAAGTGCACATGGTGCGTGTTATATTCAATCCCGATGCAATTTCTGTGTTTCATCAACACTCTGAACGTCCACGGATTACAGAATGCCTCCAAATGTGTTTAGAAAACTACTACTGGTCTCCCAGGAATCGATAAAAGCGTAGACAGTTTGAGACATTACTCCCATGGAGAAAAGTGCGCATGGTGCGTGTTATATTCAATCCCGATGCAATTTCTGTGTTTCATCAACACTCTGAAAGTCCACAGATTACAGAATGCCTCCAAATGTATTTCGAAAACTACTACTGGTCTCCCAGGAATCGATAAAAACGTAGACAGTTTGAGACATTACTCCCATGGAGAAAAGTGCGCATGGTGCGTGTTATATTCAATCCCGATGCAATTTCTGTGTTTCATCAACACTCTGAACGTCCACAGATTACAGAATGCTTCCAGATGTGCTTTGAAAACTACTACTGGTCTCCCAGGAATCGATAAAAGCGTAGACAGTTTGAGACATTACTCCCATGGAGAAAAGTGCGCATGGTGCGTGTTGTATTCAATCCCGATGCAATTTCTGTGTTTCATCAACACTCTGAACGTCCACAGATTACAGAATGCCTCAAAATGTGTTTAGAAAACTACTACTGGTCTCCCAGGAATCGATAAAAGCGTAGACAGTTTGAGCCATTACTCCCATGGAGAAAAGTGCACATGGTGCGTGTTATATTCAATCCCGATGCAATTTCTGTGTTTCATCAACACTCTGAACGTCCACGGATTACAGAATGCCTCCAAATGTGTTTAGAAAACTACTACTGGTCTCCCAGGAATCGATAAAAGCGTAGACAGTTTGAGACATTACTCCCATGGAGAAAAGTGCGCATGGTGCGTGTTATATTCAATCCCGATGCAATTTCTGTGTTTCATCAACACTCTGAAAGTCCACAGATTACAGAATGCCTCCAAATGTATTTCGAAAACTACTACTGGTCTCCCAGGAATCGATAAAAACGTAGACAGTTTGAGACATTACTCCCATGGAGAAAAGTGCGCATGGTGCGTGTTATATTCAATCCCGATGCAATTTCTGTGTTTCATCAACACTCTGAAAGTCCACAGATTACAGAATGCCTCCAAATGTATTTCGAAAACTACTACTGGTCTCCCAGGAATCGATAAAAGCGTAGACAGTTTGAGACATTACTCCCATGGAGAAAAGTGCACATGGTGCGTGTTATATTCAATCCCGATGCAATTTCTGTGTTTCATCAACACTCTGAACGTCCACGGATTACAGAATGCCTCCAAATGTGTTTAGAAAACTACTACTGGTCTCCCAGGAATCGATAAAAGCGTAGACAGTTTGAGACATTACTCCCATGGAGAAAAGTGCGCATGGTGCGTGTTATATTCAATCCCGATGCAATTTCTGTGTTTCATCAACACTCTGAAAGTCCACAGATTACAGAATGCCTCCAAATGTGTTTAGAAAACTACTACTGGTCTCCCAGGAATCGATAAAAGCGTAGACAGTTTGAGACATTACTCATATGGAGAAAAGTGCGCATGGTGCGTGTTGTATTCAATCCCGATGCAATTTCTGTGTTTCATCAACACTCTGAACGTCCACAGATTACAGAATGCTTCCAGATGTGCTTTGAAAACTACTACTGGTCTCCCAGGAATCGATAAAAGCGTAGACAGTTTGAGACATTACTCCCATGGAGAAAAGTGCGCATGGTGCGTGTTGTATTCAATCCCGATGCAATTTCTGTGTTTCATCAACACTCTGAACGTCCACAGATTACAGAATGCCTCAAAATGTGTTTAGAAAACTACTACTGGTCTCCCAGGAATCGATAAAAGCGTAGACAGTTTGAGACATTACTCCCATGGAGAAAAGTGCGCATGGTGCGTGTTATATTCAATCCCGATGCAATTTCTGTGTTTCATCAACACTCTGAACGTCCACAGATTACATAATGCCTCCAAATGTATTTCGAAAACTACTACTGGTCTCCCAGGAATCGATAAAAGCGTAGACAGTTTGAGACATTACTCCCATGGAGAAAAGTGTGCATGGTGCGTGTTATATTCAATTCCGATGCAATTTCTGTGTTTCATCAACACTCTGAACGTCCACAGATTACAGAAAGCCTCCAAATGTATTTCGAAAACTACTACTGGTCTCCCCGGAATCGATAAAAGCGTAGACAGTTTGAGACATTACTCCCATGGAGAAAAGTGCGCATGGTGCGTGTTACATTCAATCCCGATGCAATTTCTGTGTTTCATCAGCACTCTGAACGTCCACAGATTACAGAATGCCTCCAAATGTATTTCGAAAACTACTACTGGTCTCCCAGGAATCGATAAAAGCGTAGACAGTTTGAGACATTACTCCCATGGAGAAAAGTGCGCATGGTGCGTGTTATATTCAATCCCGATGCAATTTCTGTGTTTCATCAACACTCTGAACGTCCACAGATCACAGAATGCCTCCAAATGTATTTCAAAAACTACTACTGGTCTCCCAGGAATCGATAAAGCGTAGACAGTTTGAGACATTACTCCCATGGAGAAAAGTGCGCATGGTGCGTGTTATATTCAATCCCGATGCAATTTCTGTGTTTCATCAACACTCTGAACGTCCACAGATTACAGAATGCCTCCAAATGTATTTCGAAAACTACTACTGGTCTCCCAGGAATCGATAAAAGCGTAGACAGTTTGAGACATTACTCCCATGGAGAAAAGTGCGCATGGTGCGTGTTACATTCAATCCCGATGCAATTTCTGTGTTTCATCAGCACTCTGAACGTCCACAGATTACAGAATGCCTCCAAATGTATTTCGAAAACTACTACTGGTCTCCCAGGAATCGATAAAAGCGTAGACAGTTTGAGACATTACTCCCATGGAGAAAAGGGCGCATGGTGCGTGTTATATTCAATCCCGATGCAATTTCTGTGTTTCATCAACACTCTGAACGTCCACAGATCACAGAATGCCTCCAAATGTATTTCAAAAACTACTACTGGTCTCCCAGGAATCGATAAAAGCGTAGACAGTTTGAGACATTACTCCCATGGAGAAAAGTGCGCATGGTGCGTGTTATATTCAATCCCGATGCAATTTCTGTGTTTCATCAACACTCTGAACGTCCACAGATTACAGAATGCCTCCAATTGTATTTCGAAAACTACTACTGGTCTCCCAGGAATCGATAAAAGCGTAGACAGTTTGAGACATTACTCCCATGGAGAAAAGTGCACATGGTGCGTGTTATATTCAATCCCGATGCAATTTCTGTGTTTCATCAACACTCTGAACGTCCACAGATCACAGAATGCCTCCAAATGTATTTCAAAAACTACTACTGGTCTCCCAGGAATCGATAAAAGCTTAGACAGTTTGAGACATTACTCCCATGGAGAAAAGTGCGCATGGTGCGTGTTATATTCAATCCCGATGCAATTTCTGTGTTTCATCAACACTCTGAACGTCCACAGATTACAGAATGCCTCCAAATGTATTTCGAAAACTACTACTGGTCTCCCAGGAATCGATTAAATCGTAGACAGTTTGAGACATTACTCCCATGGAGAAAAGTGCACATGGTGCGTGTTATATTCAATCCCGATGCAATTTCTGTGTTTCATCAACACTCTGAACGTCCACGGATTACAGAATGCCTCCAAATGTGTTTAGAAAACTACTACTGGTCTCCCAGGAATCGATAAAAGCGTAGACAGTTTGAGACATTACTCCCATGGAGAAAAGTGTGCATGGTGCGTGTTATATTCAATTCCGATGCAATTTCTGTGTTTCATCAACACTCTGAACGTCCACAGATTACAGAAAGCCTCCAAATGTATTTCGAAAACTACTACTGGTCTCCCCGGAATCGATAAAAGCGTAGACAGTTTGAGACATTACTCCCATGGAGAAAAGTGCGCATGGTGCGTGTTACATTCAATCCCGATGCAATTTCTGTGTTTCATCAGCACTCTGAACGTCCACAGATTACAGAATGCCTCCAAATGTATTTCGAAAACTACTACTGGTCTCCCAGGAATCGATAAAAGCGTAGACAGTTTGAGACATTACTCCCATGGAGAAAAGTGCGCATGGTGCGTGTTATATTCAATCCCGATGCAATTTCTGTGTTTCATCAACACTCTGAACGTCCACAGATCACAGAATGCCTCCAAATGTATTTCAAAAACTACTACTGGTCTCCCAGGAATCGATAAAAGCGTAGACAGTTTGAGACATTACTCCCATGGAGAAAAGTGCGCATGGTGCGTGTTATATTCAATCCCGATGCAATTTCTGTGTCTCATCAACACTCTGAACGTCCACA
This sequence comes from Schistocerca gregaria, assembly GCF_023897955.1. Taxonomy (NCBI): domain Eukaryota; kingdom Metazoa; phylum Arthropoda; class Insecta; order Orthoptera; family Acrididae; genus Schistocerca; species Schistocerca gregaria. The sequence continues at coordinate 2,166,747 of NC_064930.1, read as the reverse complement.
GATTACAGAATGCCTCCAAATGTATTTCGAAAACTACTACTGGTCTCCCAGGAATCGATAAAAGCGTAGACAGTTTGAGACATTACTCCCATGGAGAAAAGTGCGCATGGTGCGTGTTACATTCAATCCCGATGCAATTTCTGTGTTTCATCAGCACTCTGAACGTCCACAGATTACAGAATGCCTCCAAATGTATTTCGAAAACTACTACTGGTCTCCCAGGAATCGATAAAAGCGTAGACAGTTTGAGACATTACTCCCATGGAGAAAAGGGCGCATGGTGCGTGTTATATTCAATCCCGATGCAATTTCTGTGTTTCATCAACACTCTGAACGTCCACAGATCACAGAATGCCTCCAAATGTATTTCAAAAACTACTACTGGTCTCCCAGGAATCGATAAAAGCGTAGACAGTTTGAGACATTACTCCCATGGAGAAAAGTGCGCATGGTGCGTGTTATATTCAATCCCGATGCAATTTCTGTGTTTCATCAACACTCTGAACGTCCACAGATCACAGAATGCCTCCAAATGTATTTCAAAAACTACTACTGGTCTCCCAGGAATCGATAAAAGCGTAGACAGTTTGAGACATTACTCCCATGGAGAAAAGTGCGCATGGTGCGTGTTATATTCAATCCCGATGCAATTTCTGTGTTTCATCAACACTCTGAACGTCCACAGATTACAGAATGCCTCCAAATGTATTTCGAAAACTACTACTGGTCTCCCAGGAATCGATAAAAGCGTAGACAGTTTGAGACATTACTCCCATGGAGAAAAGTGCACATGGTGCGTGTTATATTCAATCCCGATGCAATTTCTGTGTTTCATCAACACTCTGAACGTCCACAGATCACAGAATGCCTCCAAATGTATTTCAAAAACTACTACTGGTCTCCCAGGAATCGATAAAAGCTTAGACAGTTTGAGACATTACTCCCATGGAGAAAAGTGCGCATGGTGCGTGTTATATTCAATCCCGATGCAATTTCTGTGTTTCATCAACACTCTGAACGTCCACGGATTACAGAATGCCTCCAAATGTGTTTAGAAAACTACTACTGGTCTCCCAGGAATCGATAAAAGCGTAGACAGTTTGAGACATTACTCCCATGGAGAAAAGTGCGCATGGTGCGTGTTATATTCAATCCCGATGCAATTTCTGTGTTTCATCAACACTCTGAAAGTCCACAGATTACAGAATGCCTCCAAATGTGTCTAGAAAACTACTACTGGTCTCCCAGGAATCGATAAAAGCTTAGACAGTTTGAGACATTACTCCCATGGAGAAAAGTGCGCATGGTGCGTGTTATATTCAATCCCGATGCAATTTCTGTGTTTCATCAACACTCTGAACGTCCACAGATTACAGAATGCCTCCAAATGTATTTCGAAAACTACTACTGGTCTCCCAGGAATCGATTAAATCGTAGACAGTTTGAGACATTACTCCCATGGAGAAAAGTGAACATGGTGCGTGTTATATTCAATCCCGATGCAATTTCTGTGTTTCATCAACACTCTGAACGTCCACGGATTACAGAATGCCTCCAAATGTGTTTAGAAAACTACTACTGGTCTCCCAGGAATCGATAAAAGCGTAGACAGTTTGAGACATTACTCATATGGAGAAAAGTGCGCATGGTGCGTGTTGTATTCAATCCCGATGCAATTTCTGTGTTTCATCAACACTCTGAACGTCCACAGATTACAGAATGCCTCCAAATGTATTTCGAAAACTATTACTGGTCTCCCAGGAATCGATAAAAGCGTAGACAGTTTGAGACATTACTCATATGGAGAAAAGTGCGCATGGTGCGTGTTGTATTCAATCCCGATGCAATTTCTGTGTTTCATCAACACTCTGAACGTCCACAGATTACAGAATGCTTCCAGATGTGCTTTGAAAACTACTACTGGTCTCCCAGGAATCGATAAAAGCGTAGACAGTTTGAGACATTACTCCCATGGAGAAAAGTGCGCATGGTGCGTGTTGTATTCAATCCCGATGCAATTTCTGTGTTTCATCAACACTCTGAACGTCCACAGATTACAGAATGCCTCAAAATGTGTTTAGAAAACTACTACTGGTCTCCCAGGAATCGATATAAGCGTAGACAGTTTGAGACATTACTCCCATGGAGAAAAGTGCGCATGGTGCGTGTTATATTCAATCCCGATGCAATTTCTGTGTTTCATCAACACTCTGAACGTCCACAGATTACATAATGCCTCCAAATGTATTTCGAAAACTACTACTGGTCTCCCAGGAATCGATAAAAGCGTAGACAGTTTGAGACATTACTCCCATGGAGAAAAGTGTGCATGGTGCGTGTTATATTCAATTCCGATGCAATTTCTGTGTTTCATCAACACTCTGAACGTCCACAGATTACAGAAAGCCTCCAAATGTATTTCGAAAACTACTACTGGTCTCCCCGGAATCGATAAAAGCGTAGACAGTTTGAGACATTACTCCCATGGAGAAAAGTGCGCATGGTGCGTGTTACATTCAATCCCGATGCAATTTCTGTGTTTCATCAGCACTCTGAACGTCCACAGATTACAGAATGCCTCCAAATGTATTTCGAAAACTACTACTGGTCTCCCAGGAATCGATAAAAGCGTAGACAGTTTGAGACATTACTCCCATGGAGAAAAGTGCGCATGGTGCGTGTTATATTCAATCCCGATGCAATTTCTGTGTTTCATCAACACTCTGAACGTCCACAGATCACAGAATGCCTCCAAATGTATTTCAAAAACTACTACTGGTCTCCCAGGAATCGATAAAAGCGTAGACAGTTTGAGACATTACTCCCATGGAGAAAAGTGCGCATGGTGCGTGTTATATTCAATCCCGATGCAATTTCTGTGTTTCATCAACACTCTGAACGTCCACAGATTACAGAATGCCTCCAAATGTATTTCGAAAACTACTACTGGTCTCCCAGGAATCGATAAAAGCGTAGACAGTTTGAGACATTACTCCCATGGAGAAAAGTGCGCATGGTGCGTGTTACATTCAATCCCGATGCAATTTCTGTGTTTCATCAGCACTCTGAACGTCCACAGATTACAGAATGCCTCCAAATGTATTTCAAAAACTACTACTGGTCTCCCAGGAATCGATAAAAGCGTAGACAGTTTGAGACATTACTCCCATGGAGAAAAGTGCGCATGGTGCGTGTTATATTCAATCCCGATGCAATTTCTGTGTTTCATCAACACTCTGAACGTCCACAGATTACAGAATGCCTCCAAATGTGTTTAGAAAACTACTACTGGTCTCCCAGGAATCGATAAAAGCGTAGACAGTTTGAGACATTACTCATATGGAGAAAAGTGCGCATGGTGCGTGTTGTATTCAATCCCGATGCAATTTCTGTGTTTCATCAACACTCTGAACGTCCACAGATTACAGAATGCCTCCAAATGTATTTCGAAAACTATTACTGGTCTCCCAGGAATCGATAAAAGCGTAGACAGTTTGAGACATTACTCATATGGAGAAAAGTGCGCATGGTGCGTGTTGTATTCAATCCCGATGCAATTTCTGTGTTTCATCAACACTCTGAACGTCCACAGATTACAGAATGCTTCCAGATGTGCTTTGAAAACTACTACTGGTCTCCCAGGAATCGATAAAAGCGTAGACAGTTTGAGACATTACTCCCATGGAGAAAAGTGCGCATGGTGCGTGTTGTATTCAATCCCGATGCAATTTCTGTGTTTCATCAACACACTGAACGTCCACAGATTACAGAATGCCTCAAAATGTGTTTAGAAAACTACTACTGGTCTCCCAGGAATCGATAAAAGCGTAGACAGTTTGAGACATTACTCCCATGGAGAAAAGTGCGCATGGTGCGTGTTATATTCAATCCCGATGCAATTTCTGTGTTTCATCAACACTCTGAACGTCCACAGATTACATAATGCCTCCAAATGTATTTCGAAAACTACTACTGGTCTCCCAGGAATCGATAAAAGCGTAGACAGTTTGAGACATTACTCCCATGGAGAAAAGTGTGCATGGTGCGTGTTATATTCAATTCCGATGTAATTTCTGTGTTTCATCAACACTCTGAACGTCCACAGATTACAGAAAGCCTCCAAATGTATTTCGAAAACTACTACTGGTCTCCCCGGAATCGATAAAAGCGTAGACAGTTTGAGACATTACTCCCATGGAGAAAAGTGCGCATGGTGCGTGTTACATTCAATCCCGATGCAATTTCTGTGTTTCATCAGCACTCTGAACGTCCACAGATTACAGAATGCCTCCAAATGTATTTCGAAAACTACTACTGGTCTCCCAGGAATCGATAAAAGCGTAGACAGTTTGAGACATTACTCCCATGGAGAAAAGTGCGCATGGTGCGTGTTACATTCAATCCCGATGCAATTTCTGTGTTTCATCAGCACTCTGAACGTCCACAGATTACAGAATGCCTCCAAATGTATTTCGAAAACTACTACTGGTCTCCCAGGAATCGATAAAAGCGTAGACAGTTTGAGACATTACTCCCATGGAGAAAAGTGCGCATGGTGCGTGTTATATTCAATCCCGATGCAATTTCTGTGTTTCATCAACACTCTGAACGTCCACAGATCACAGAATGCCTCCAAATGTATTTCAAAAACTACTACTGGTCTCCCAGGAATCGATAAAAGCGTAGACAGTTTGAGACATTACTCCCATGGAGAAAAGTGCGCATGGTGCGTGTTATATTCAATCCCGATGCAATTTCTGTGTTTCATCAACACTCTGAACGTCCACAGATTACAGAATGCCTCCAAATGTATTTCGAAAACTGCTACTGGTCTCCCAGGAATCGATAAAAGCGTAGACAGTTTGAGACATTACTCCCATGGAGAAAAGTGCACATGGTGCGTGTTATATTCAAACCCGATGCAATTTCTGTGTTTCATCAACACTCTGAACGTCCACGGATTACAGAATGCCTCCAAATGTGTTTAGAAAACTACTACTGGTCTCCCAGGAATCGATAAAAGCGTAGACAGTTTGAGACATTACTCCCATGGAGAAAAGTGCGCATGGTGCGTGTTATATTCAATCCCGATGCAATTTCTGTGTTTCATCAACACTCTGAAAGTCCACAGATTACAGAATGCCTACAAATGTATTTCGAAAACTACTACTGGTCTCCCAGGAATCGATAAAAACGTAGACAGTTTGAGACATTACTCCCATGGAGAAAAGTGCGCATGGTGCGTGTTATATTCAATCCCGATGCAATTTCTGTGTTTCATCAACACTCTGAACGTCCACAGATTACAGAATGCCTCCAAATGTGTTTAGAAAACTACTACTGGTCTCCCAGGAATCGATAAAAGCGTAGACAGTTTGAGACATTACTCATATGGAGAAAAGTGCGCATGGTGCGTGCTGTATTCAATCCCGATGCAATTTCTGTGTTTCATCAACACTCTGAACGTCCACAGATTACAGAATGCCTCCAAATGTATTTCTAAAACTACTACTGGTCTCCCAGGAATCGATAAAAGCGTAGACAGTTTGAGACATTACTCATATGGAGAAAAGTGCGCATGGTGCGTGTTGTATTCAATCCCGATGCAATTTCTGTGTTTCATCAACACTCTGAACGTCCACAGATTACAGAATGCTTCCAGATGTGCTTTGAAAACTACTACTGGTCTCCAGGAATCGATAAAAGCGTAGACAGTTTGAGACATTACTCCCATGGAGAAAAGTGCGCATGGTGCGTGTTGTATTCAATCCCGATGCAATTTCTGCGTTTCATCAACACTCTGAACGTCCACAGATTACAGAATGCCTCAAAATGTGTTTAGAAAACTACTACTGGTCTCCCAGGAATCGATAAAAGCGTAGACAGTTTGAGACATTACTCCCATGGAGAAAAGTGCGCATGGTGCGTGTTATATTCAATCCCGATGCAATTTCTGTGTTTCATCAACACTCTGAACGTCCACAGATTACATAATGCCTCCAAATGTATTTCGAAAACTACTACTGGTCTCCCAGGAATCGATAAAAGCGTAGACAGTTTGAGACATTACTCCCATGGAGAAAAGTGCGCATGGTGCGTGTTACATTCAATCCCGATGCAATTTCTGTGTTTCATCAGCACTCTGAACGTCCACAGATTACATAATGCCTCCAAATGTATTTCGAAAACTACTACTGGTCTCCCAGGAATCGATAAAAGCGTAGACAGTTTGAGACATTACTCCCATGGAGAAAAGTGCGCATGGTGCGTGTTACATTCAATCCCGATGCAATTTCTGTGTTTCATCAGCACTCTGAACGTCCACAGATTACAGAAAGCCTCCAAATGTATTTCGAAAACTACTACTGGTCTCCCCGGAATCGATAAAAGCGTAGACAGTTTGAGACATTACTCCCATGGAGAAAAGTGCGCATGGTGCGTGTTACATTCAATCCCGATGCAATTTCTGTGTTTCATCAGCACTCTGAACGTCCACAGATTAAAGAATGCCTCCAAATGTATTTCGAAAACTACTACTGGTCTCCCAGGAATCGATAAAAGCGTAGACAGTTTGAGACATTACTCCCATGGAGAAAAGTGCGCATGGTGCGTGTTATATTCAATCCCGATGCAATTTCTGTGTTTCATCAACACTCTGAACGTCCACAGATCACAGAATGCCTCCAAATGTATTTCAAAAACTACTACTGGTCTCCCAGGAATCGATAAAAGCGTAGACAGTTTGAGACATTACTCCCATGGAGAAAAGTGCGCATGGTGCGTGTTATATTCAATCCCGATGCAATTTCTGTGTTTCATCAACACTCTGAACGTCCACAGATTACAGAATGCCTCCAAATGTATTTCGAAAACTACTACTGGTCTCCCAGGAATCGATAAAAGCGTAGACAGTTTGAGACATTACTCCCATGGAGAAAAGTGCACATGGTGCGTGTTATATTCAAACCCGATGCAATTTCTGTGTTTCATCAACACTCTGAACGTCCACGGATTACAGAATGCCTCCAAATGTGTTTAGAAAACTACTACTGGTCTCCCAGGAATCGATAAAAGCGTAGACAGTTTGAGACATTACTCCCATGGAGAAAAGTGCGCATGGTGCGTGTTATATTCAATCCCGATGCAATTTCTGTGTTTCATCAACACTCTGAAAGTCCACAGATTACAGAATGCCTACAAATGTATTTCGAAAACTACTACTGGTCTCCCAGGAATCGATAAAAACGTAGACAGTTTGAGACATTACTCCCATGGAGAAAAGTGCGCATGGTGCGTGTTATATTCAATCCCGATGCAATTTCTGTGTTTCATCAACACTCTGAACGTCCACAGATTACAGAATGCCTCCAAATGTGTTTAGAAAACTACTACTGGTCTCCCAGGAATCGATAAAAGCGTAGACAGTTTGAGACATTACTCATATGGAGAAAAGTGCGCATGGTGCGTGCTGTATTCAATCCCGATGCAATTTCTGTGTTTCATCAACACTCTGAACGTCCACAGATTACAGAATGCCTCCAAATGTATTTCTAAAACTACTACTGGTCTCCCAGGAATCGATAAAAGCGTAGACAGTTTGAGACATTACTCATATGGAGAAAAGTGCGCATGGTGCGTGTTGTATTCAATCCCGATGCAATTTCTGTGTTTCATCAACACTCTGAACGTCCACAGATTACAGAATGCCTCCAAATGTGTTTAGAAAACTACTACTGGTCTCCCAGGAATCGATAAAAGCGTAGACAGTATGAGACATTACTCCCATGGAGAAAAGTGCGCATGGTGCGTGTTATATTCAATCCCGATGCAATTTCTGTGTTTCATCAACACTCTGAACGTCCACAGATTACAGAATGCTTCCAGATGTGCTTTGAAAACTACTACTGGTCTCCCAGGAATCGATAAAAGCGTAGACAGTTTGAGACATTACTCCCATGGAGAAAAGTGCGCATGGTGCGTGTTGTATTCAATCCCGATGCAATTTCTGTGTTTCATCAACACACTGAACGTCCACAGATTACAGAATGCCTCAAAATGTGTTTAGAAAACTACTACTGGTCTCCCAGGAATCGATAAAAGCGTAGACAGTTTGAGACATTACTCCCATGGAGAAAAGTGCGCATGGTGCGTGTTATATTCAATCCCGATGCAATTTCTGTGTTTCATCAACACTCTGAACGTCCACAGATTACATAATGCCTCCAAATGTATTTCGAAAACTACTACTGGTCTCCCAGGAATCGATAAAAGCGTAGACAGTTTGAGACATTACTCCCATGGAGAAAAGTGTGCATGGTGCGTGTTATATTCAATTCCGATGTAATTTCTGTGTTTCATCAACACTCTGAACGTCCACAGATTACAGAAAGCCTCCAAATGTATTTCGAAAACTACTACTGGTCTCCCCGGAATCGATAAAAGCGTAGACAGTTTGAGACATTACTCCCATGGAGAAAAGTGCGCATGGTGCGTGTTACATTCAATCCCGATGCAATTTCTGTGTTTCATCAGCACTCTGAACGTCCACAGATTACAGAATGCCTCCAAATGTATTTCGAAAACTACTACTGGTCTCCCAGGAATCGATAAAAGCGTAGACAGTTTGAGACATTACTCCCATGGAGAAAAGTGCGCATGGTGCGTGTTACATTCAATCCCGATGCAATTTCTGTGTTTCATCAGCACTCTGAACGTCCACAGATTAAAGAATGCCTCCAAATGTATTTCGAAAACTACTACTGGTCTCCCAGGAATCGATAAAAGCGTAGACAGTTTGAGACATTACTCCCATGGAGAAAAGTGCGCATGGTGCGTGTTATATTCAATCCCGATGCAATTTCTGTGTTTCATCAACACTCTGAACGTCCACAGATCACAGAATGCCTCCAAATGTATTTCAAAAACTACTACTGGTCTCCCAGGAATCGATAAAAGCGTAGACAGTTTGAGACATTACTCCCATGGAGAAAAGTGCGCATGGTGCGTGTTATATTCAATCCCGATGCAATTTCTGTGTTTCATCAACACTCTGAACGTCCACAGATTACAGAATGCCTCCAAATGTATTTCGAAAACTGCTACTGGTCTCCCAGGAATCGATAAAAGCGTAGACAGTTTGAGACATTACTCCCATGGAGAAAAGTGCACATGGTGCGTGTTATATTCAAACCCGATGCAATTTCTGTGTTTCATCAACACTCTGAACGTCCACGGATTACAGAATGCCTCCAAATGTGTTTAGAAAACTACTACTGGTCTCCCAGGAATCGATAAAAGCGTAGACAGTTTGAGACATTACTCCCATGGAGAAAAGTGCGCATGGTGCGTGTTATATTCAATCCCGATGCAATTTCTGTGTTTCATCAACACTCTGAAAGTCCACAGATTACAGAATGCCTACAAATGTATTTCGAAAACTACTACTGGTCTCCCAGGAATCGATAAAAACGTAGACAGTTTGAGACATTACTCCCATGGAGAAAAGTGCGCATGGTGCGTGTTATATTCAATCCCGATGCAATTTCTGTGTTTCATCAACACTCTGAACGTCCACAGATTACAGAATGCCTCCAAATGTGTTTAGAAAACTACTACTGGTCTCCCCGGAATCGATAAAAGCGTAGACAGTTTGAGACATTACTCATATGGAGAAAAGTGCGCATGGTGCGTGCTGTATTCAATCCCGATGCAATTTCTGTGTTTCATCAACACTCTGAACGTCCACAGATTACAGAATGCCTCCAAATGTATTTCTAAAACTACTACTGGTCTCCCAGGAATCGATAAAAGCGTAGACAGTTTGAGACATTACTCATATGGAGAAAAGTGCGCATGGTGCGTGTTGTATTCAATCCCGATGCAATTTCTGTGTTTCATCAACACTCTGAACGTCCACAGATTACAGAATGCTTCCAGATGTGCTTTGAAAACTACTACTGGTCTCCAGGAATCGATAAAAGCGTAGACAGTTTGAGACATTACTCCCATGGAGAAAAGTGCGCATGGTGCGTGTTGTATTCAATCCCGATGCAATTTCTGCGTTTCATCAACACTCTGAACGTCCACAGATTACAGAATGCCTCAAAATGTGTTTAGAAAACTACTACTGGTCTCCCAGGAATCGATAAAAGCGTAGACAGTTTGAGACATTACTCCCATGGAGAAAAGTGCGCATGGTGCGTGTTATATTCAATCCCGATGCAATTTCTGTGTTTCATCAACACTCTGAACGTCCACAGATTACATAATGCCTCCAAATGTATTTCGAAAACTACTACTGGTCTCCCAGGAATCGATAAAAGCGTAGACAGTTTGAGACATTACTCCCATGGAGAAAAGTGCGCATGGTGCGTGTTACATTCAATCCCGATGCAATATCTGTGTTTCATCAGCACTCTGAACGTCCACAGATTACAGAAAGCCTCCAAATGTATTTCGAAAACTACTACTGGTCTCCCCGGAATCGATAAAAGCGTAGACAGTTTGAGACATTACTCCCATGGAGAAAAGTGCGCATGGTGCGTGTTACATTCAATCCCGATGCAATTTCTGTGTTTCATCAGCACTCTGAACGTCCACAGATTACAGAATGCCTCCAAATGTATTTCGAAAACTACTACTGGTCTCCCAGGAATCGATAAAAGCGTAGACAGTTTGAGACATTACTCCCATGGAGAAAAGTGCGCATGGTGCGTGTTACATTCAATCCCGATGCAATTTCTGTGTTTCATCAGCACTCTGAACGTCCACAGATTAAAGAATGCCTCCAAATGTATTTCGAAAACTACTACTGGTCTCCCAGGAATCGATAAAAGCGTAGACAGTTTGAGACATTACTCCCATGGAGAAAAGTGCGCATGGTGCGTGTTATATTCAATCCCGATGCAATTTCTGTGTTTCATCAACACTCTGAACGTCCACAGATCACAGAATGCCTCCAAATGTATTTCAAAAACTACTACTGGTCTCCCAGGAATCGATAAAAGCGTAGACAGTTTGAGACATTACTCCCATGGAGAAAAGTGCGCATGGTGCGTGTTATATTCAATCCCGATGCAATTTCTGTGTTTCATCAACACTCTGAACGTCCACAGATTACAGAATGCCTCCAAATGTATTTCGAAAACTACTACTGGTCTCCCAGGAATCGATAAAAGCGTAGACAGTTTGAGACATTACTCCCATGGAGAAAAGTGCACATGGTGCGTGTTATATTCAAACCCGATGCAATTTCTGTGTTTCATCAACACTCTGAACGTCCACGGATTACAGAATGCCTCCAAATGTGTTTAGAAAACTACTACTGGTCTCCCAGGAATCGATAAAAGCGTAGACAGTTTGAGACATTACTCCCATGGAGAAAAGTGCGCATGGTGCGTGTTATATTCAATCCCGATGCAATTTCTGTGTTTCATCAACACTCTGAAAGTCCACAGATTACAGAATGCCTACAAATGTATTTCGAAAACTACTACTGGTCTCCCAGGAATCGATAAAAACGTAGACAGTTTGAGACATTACTCCCATGGAGAAAAGTGCGCATGGTGCGTGTTATATTCAATCCCGATGCAATTTCTGTGTTTCATCAACACTCTGAACGTCCACAGATTACAGAATGCCTCCAAATGTGTTTAGAAAACTACTACTGGTCTCCCAGGAATCGATAAAAGCGTAGACAGTTTGAGACATTCCTCATATGGAGAAAAGTGCGCATGGTGCGTGCTGTATTCAATCCCGATGCAATTTCTGTGTTTCATCAACACTCTGAACGTCCACAGATTACAGAATGCCTCCAAATGTATTTCTAAAACTACTACTGGTCTCCCAGGAATCGATAAAAGCGTAGACAGTTTGAGACATTACTCATATGGAGAAAAGTGCGCATGGTGCGTGTTGTATTCAATCCCGATGCAATTTCTGTGTTTCATCAACACTCTGAACGTCCACAGATTACAGAATGCTTCCAGATGTGCTTTGAAAACTACTACTGGTCTCCCAGGAATCGATAAAAGCGTAGACAGTTTGAGACATTACTCCCATGGAGAAAAGTGCGCATGGTGCGTGTTGTATTCAATCCCGATGCAATTTCTGTGTTTCATCAACACTCTGAACGTCCACAGTTTACAGAATGCCTCAAAATGTGTTTAGAAAACTACTACTGGTCTCCCAGGAATCGATAAAAGCGTAGACAGTTTGAGACATTACTCCCATGGAGAAAAGTGCGCATGGTGCGTGTTATATTCAATCCCGATGCAATTTCTGTGTTTCATCAACACTCTGAACGTCCACAGATTACATAATGCCTCCAAATGTATTTCGAAAACTACTACTGGTCTCCCAGGAATCGATAAAAGCGTAGACAGTTTGAGACATTACTCCCATGGAGAAAAGTGCGCATGGTGCGTGTTACATTCAATCCCGATGCAATTTCTGTGTTTCATCAGCACTCTGAACGTCCACAGATTACAGAATGCCTCCAAATGTATTTCGAAAACTACTACTGGTCTCCCAGGAATCGATAAAAGCGTAGACAGTTTGAGACATTACTCCCATGGAGAAAAGTGCGCATGGTGCGTGTTATATTCAATCCCGATGCAATTTCTGTGTTTCATCAACACTCTGAACGTCCACAGATCACAGAATGCCTCCAAATGTATTTCAAAAACTACTACTGGTCTCCCAGGAATCGATAAAAGCGTAGACAGTTTGAGACATTACTCCCATGGAGAAAAGTGCGCATGGTGCGTGTTATATTCAATCCCGATGCACTTTCTGTGTTTCATCAACACTCTGAACGTCCACAGATTACAGAATGCCTCCAAATGTATTTCGAAAACTACTACTGGTCTCCCAGGAATCGATAAAAGCGTAGACAGTTTGAGACATTACTCCCATGGAGAAAAGTGCACATGGTGCGTGTTATATTCAATCCCGATGCAATTTCTGTGTTTCATCAACACTCTGAACGTCCACGGATTACAGAATGCCTCCAAATGTGTTTAGAAAACTACTACTGGTCTCCCAGGAATCGATAAAAGCGTAGACAGTTTGAGACATTACTCCCATGGAGAAAAGTGCGCATGGTGCGTGTTATATTCAATCCCGATGCAATTTCTGCGTTTCATCAACACTCTGAACGTCCACAGATTACAGAATGCCTCCAAATGTATTTCTAAAACTACTACTGGTCTCCCAGGAATCGATAAAAGCGTAGACAGTTTGAGACATTACTCCCATGGAGAAAAGTGCGCATGGTGCGTGTTATATTCAATCCCGATGCAATTTCTGTGTTTCATCAACACTCTGAACGTCCACAGATTACATCATGCCTCCAAATGTATTTCGAAAACTACTACTGGTCTCCCAGGAATCGATAAAAGCGTAGACAGTTTGAGACATTACTCCCATGGAGAAAAGTGCGCATGGTGCGTGTTATATTCAATCCCGATGCAATTTCTGTGTTTCATCAACACTCTGAACGTCCACAGATTACAGAAGGCCTCCAAATGTGTTTAGAAAACTACTACTGGTCTCCCAGGAATCGATAAAAGCGTAGACAGTTTGAGACATTACTCCCATGGAGAAAAGTGCGCATGGTGCGTGTTATATTCAATCCCGATGCAATTTCTGTGTTTCATCAACACTCTGAACGTCCACAGATTACAGAATGCCTCCAAATGTATTTCTAAAACTACTACTGGTCTCCCAGGAATCGATAAAAGCGTAGACAGTTTGAGACTTTACTCCCATGGAGAAAAGTGCGCATGGTGCGTGTTATATTCAATCCCGATGCAATTTCTGTGTTTCATCAACACTCTGAACGTCCACAGATTACATCATGCCTCCAAATGTATTTCGAAAACTACTACTGGTCTCCCAGGAATCGATAAAAGCGTAGACAGTTTGAGACATTACTCCCATGGAGAAAAGTGCGCATGGTGCGTGTTATATTCAATCCCGATGAAATTTCTGTGTTTCATCAACACTCTGAACGTCCACAGATTACAGAATGCCTCCAAATGTGTTTAGAAAACTACTACTGGTCTCCCAGGAATCGATAAAAGCGTAGACAGTTTGAGACATTACTCATATGGAGAAAAGTGCGCATGGTGCGTGTTGTATTCAATCCCGATGCAATTTCTGTGTTTCATCAACACTCTGAACGTCCACAGATTACAGAATGCCTCCAAATGTATTTCGAAAACTACTACTGGTCTCCCAGGAATCGATAAAAGCGTAGACAGTTTGAGACATTACTCCCATGGAGAAAAGTGCGCATGGTGCGTGTTATATTCAATCCCGATGCAATTTCTGTGTTTCATCAACACTCTGAACGTCCACAGATTACAGAATGCCTCCAAATGTATTTCGAAAACTACTACTGGTCTCCCCGGAATCGATAAAAGCGTAGACAGTTTGAGACATTACTCCCATGGAGAAAAGTGCGCATGGTGCGTGTTATATTCAATCCCGATGCAATTTCTGTGTTTCATCAACACTCTGAAAGTCCACAGATTACAGAATGCCTCCAAATGTATTTCGAAAACTGCTACTGGTCTCCCAGGAATCGATAAAAGCGTAGACAGTTTCAGACATTACTCCCATTGAGAAAAGTGCACATGGTGCGTGTTATATTCAATCCCGATGCAATTTCTGTGTTTCATCAACACTCTGAACGTCCACGGATTACAGAATGCCTCCAAATGTGTTTAGAAAACTACTACTGGTCTCCCAGGAATCGATAAAAGCGTAGACAGTTTGAGACATTACTCCCATGGAGAAAAGTGCGCATGGTGCGTGTTATATTCAATCCCGATGCAATTTCTGTGTTTCATCAACACTCTGAACGTCCACAGATTACAGAAGGCCTCCAAATGTGTTTAGAAAACTACTACTGGTCTCCCAGGAATCGATAAAAGCGTAGACAGTTTGAGACATTACTCCCATGGAGAAAAGTGCGCATGGTGCGTGTTATATTCAATCCCGATGCAATTTCTGTGTTTCATCAACACTCTGAAAGTCCACAGATTACAGAATGCCTCCAAATGTATTTCGAAAACTACTACTGGTCTCCCAGGAATCGATAAAAGCGTAGACAGTTTCAGACATTACTCCCATGGAGAAAAGTGCACATGGTGCGTGTTATATTCAATCCCGATGCAATTTCTGTGTTTCATCAACACTCTGAACGTCCACGGATTACAGAATGCCTCCAAATGTGTTTAGAAAACTACTACTGGTCTCCCAGGAATCGATAAAAGCGTAGACAGTTTGAGACATTACTCCCATGGAGAAAAGTGCGCATGGTGCGTGTTGTATTCAATCCCGATGCAATTTCTGCGTTTCATCAACACTCTGAACGTCCACAGATTACAGAATGCTTCCAAATGTATTTCTAAAACTACTACTCGTCTCCCAGGAATCGATAAAAGCGTAGACAGTTTGAGACATTACTCATATGGAGAAAAGTGCGCATGGTGCGTGTTATATTCAATCCCGATGCAATTTCTGTGTTTCATCAACACTCTGAACGTCCACAGATTACAGAATGCCTCCAAATGTATTTCGAAAACTACTACTGGTCTCCCCGGAATCGATAAAAGCGTAGACAGTTTGAGACATTACTCCCATGGAGAAAAGTGCGCATGGTGCGTGTTATATTCAATCCCGATGCAATTTCTGTGTTTCATCAACACTCTGAAAGTCCACAGATTACAGAATGCCTCCAAATGTATTTCGAAAACTACTACTGGTCTCCCAGGAATCGATAAAAGCGTAGACAGTTTCAGACATTACTCCCATGGAGAAAAGTGCACATGGTGCGTGTTATATTCAATCCCGATGCAATTTCTGTGTTTCATCAACACTCTGAACGTCCACGGATTACAGAATGCCTCCAAATGTGTTTAGAAAACTACTACTGGTCTCCCAGGAATCGATAAAAGCGTAGACAGTTTGAGACATTACTCCCATGGAGAAAAGTGCGCATGGTGCGTGTTATATTCAATCCCGATGCAATTTCTGTGTTTCATCAACACTCTGAAAGTCCACAGATTACAGAATGCCTCCAAATGTATTTCGAAAACTACTACTGGTCTCCCAGGAATCGATAAAAGCGTAGACAGTTTGAGACATTACTCCCATGGAGAAAAGTGCGCATGGTGCGTGTTATATTCAATCCCGATGCAATTTCTGTGTTTCATCAACACTCTGAACGTCCACAGATTACAGAATGCCTCCAAATGTATTTCGAAAACTACTACTGGTCTCCCCGGAATCGATAAAAGCGTAGACAGTTTGAGACATTACTCCCATGGAGAAAAGTGCGCATGGTGCGTGTTATATTCAATCCCGATGCAATTTCTGTGTTTCATCAACACTCTGAAAGTCCACAGATTACAGAATGCCTCCAAATGTATTTCGAAAACTACTACTGGTCTCCCAGGAATCGATAAAAGCGTAGACAGTTTCAGACATTACTCCCATGGAGAAAAGTGCACATGGTGCGTGTTATATTCAATCCCGATGCAATTTCTGTGTTTCATCAACACTCTGAACGTCCACGGATTACAGAATGCCTCCAAATGTGTTTAGAAAACTACTACTGGTCTCCCAGGAATCGATAAAAGCGTAGACAGTTTGAGACATTACTCCCATGGAGAAAAGTGCGCATGGTGCGTGTTATATTCAATCCCGATGCAATTTCTGTGTTTCATCAACACTCTGAACGTCCACAGATTACAGAAGGCCTCCAAATGTGTTTAGAAAACTACTACTGGTCTCCCAGGAATCGATAAAAGCGTAGACAGTTTGAGACATTACTCCCATGGAGAAAAGTGCGCATGGTGCGTGTTATATTCAATCCCGATGCAATTTCTGTGTTTCATCAACACTCTGAAAGTCCACAGATTACAGAATGCCTCCAAATGTATTTCGAAAACTACTACTGGTCTCCCAGGAATCGATAAAAGCGTAGACAGTTTCAGACATTACTCCCATGGAGAAAAGTGCACATGGTGCGTGTTATATTCAATCCCGATGCAATTTCTGTGTTTCATCAACACTCTGAACGTCCACGGATTACAGAATGCCTCCAAATGTGTTTAGAAAACTACTACTGGTCTCCCAGGAATCGATAAAAGCGTAGACAGTTTGAGACATTACTCCCATGGAGAAAAGTGCGCATGGTGCGTGTTGTATTCAATCCCGATGCAATTTCTGCGTTTCATCAACACTCTGAACGTCCACAGATTACAAAATGCCTCCAAATGTATTTCTAAAACTACTACTCGTCTCCCAGGAATCGATAAAAGCGTAGACAGTTTGAGACATTACTCCCATGGAGAAAAGTGCGCATGGTGCGTGTTATATTCAATCCCGATGCAATTTCTGCGTTTCATCAACACTCTGAACGTCCACAGATTACAGAATGCCTCCAAATGTATTTCTAAAACTACTACTCGTCTCCCAGGAATCGATAAAAGCGTAGACAGTTTGAGACATTACTCCCATGGAGAAAAGTGCGCATGGTGCGTGTTATATTCAATCCCGATGCAATTTCTGTGTTTCATCAACACTCTGAACGTCCACAGATTACAGAATGCCTCCAAATGTATTTCTAAAACTACTACTGGTCTCCCAGGAATCGATAAAAGCGTAGACAGTTTGAGACTTTACTCCCATGGAGAAAAGTGCGCATGGTGCGTGTTATATTCAATCCCGATGCAATTTCTGTGTTTCATCAACACTCTGAACGTCCACAGATTACATCATGCCTCCAAATGTATTTCTAAAACTACTACTCGTCTCCCAGGAATC
Source organism: Schistocerca gregaria (assembly GCF_023897955.1). Classification (NCBI taxonomy): domain Eukaryota; kingdom Metazoa; phylum Arthropoda; class Insecta; order Orthoptera; family Acrididae; genus Schistocerca; species Schistocerca gregaria. The sequence continues at coordinate 2,148,909 of NC_064930.1, read as the reverse complement.
GATAAAAGCGTAGACAGTTTGAGACATTACTCCCATGGAGAAAAGTGCGCATGGTGCGTGTTATATTCAATCCCGATGCAATTTCTGCGTTTCATCAACACTCTGAACGTCCACAGATTACAAAATGCCTCCAAATGTATTTCTAAAACTACTACTCGTCTCCCAGGAATCGATAAAAGCGTAGACAGTTTGAGACATTACTCCCATGGAGAAAAGTGCGCATGGTGCGTGTTATATTCAATCCCGATGCAATTTCTGTGTTTCATCAACACTCTGAACGTCCACAGATTACAGAATGCCTCCAAATGTATTTCTAAAACTACTACTGGTCTCCCAGGAATCGATAAAAGCGTAGACAGTTTGAGACTTTACTCCCATGGAGAAAAGTGCGCATGGTGCGTGTTATATTCAATCCCGATGCAATTTCTGTGTTTCATCAACACTCTGAACGTCCACAGATTACATCATGCCTCCAAATGTATTTCTAAAACTACTACTCGTCTCCCAGGAATCGATAAAAGCGTAGACAGTTTGAGACATTACTCCCATGGAGAAAAGTGCGCATGGTGCGTGTTATATTCAATCCCGATGCAATTTCTGCGTTTCATCAACACTCTGAACGTCCACAGATTACAAAATGCCTCCAAATGTATTTCTAAAACTACTACTCGTCTCCCAGGAATCGATAAAAGCGTAGACAGTTTGAGACATTACTCCCATGGAGAAAAGTGCGCATGGTGCGTGTTATATTCAATCCCGATGCAATTTCTGTGTTTCATCAACACTCTGAACGTCCACAGATTACAGAATGCCTCCAAATGTATTTCTAAAACTACTACTGGTCTCCCAGGAATCGATAAAAGCGTAGACAGTTTGAGACTTTACTCCCATGGAGAAAAGTGCGCATGGTGCGTGTTATATTCAATCCCGATGCAATTTCTGTGTTTCATCAACACTCTGAACGTCCACAGATTACATCATGCCTCCAAATGTATTTCTAAAACTACTACTCGTCTCCCAGGAATCGATAAAAGCGTAGACAGTTTGAGACATTACTCCCATGGAGAAAAGTGCGCATGGTGCGTGTTATATTCAATCCCGATGCAATTTCTGCGTTTCATCAACACTCTGAACGTCCACAGATTACAAAATGCCTCCAAATGTATTTCTAAAACTACTACTCGTCTCCCAGGAATCGATAAAAGCGTAGACAGTTTGAGACATTACTCCCATGGAGAAAAGTGCGCATGGTGCGTGTTATATTCAATCCCGATGCAATTTCTGCGTTTCATCAACACTCTGAACGTCCACAGATTACAGAATGCCTCCAAATGTATTTCTAAAACTACTACTCGTCTCCCAGGAATCGATAAAAGCGTAGACAGTTTGAGACATTACTCCCATGGAGAAAAGTGCGCATGGTGCGTGTTATATTCAATCCCGATGCAATTTCTGTGTTTCATCAACACTCTGAACGTCCACAGATTACAGAATGCCTCCAAATGTATTTCTAAAACTACTACTGGTCTCCCAGGAATCGATAAAAGCGTAGACAGTTTGAGACTTTACTCCCATGGAGAAAAGTGCGCATGGTGCGTGTTATATTCAATCCCGATGCAATTTCTGTGTTTCATCAACACTCTGAACGTCCACAGATTACAGAATGCCTCCAAATGTATTTCTAAAACTACTACTCGTCTCCCAGGAATCGATAAAAGCGTAGACAGTTTGAGACATTACTCCCATGGAGAAAAGTGCGCATGGTGCGTGTTATATTCAATCCCGATGCAATTTCTGCGTTTCATCAACACTCTGAACGTCCACAGATTACAGAATGCCTCCAAATGTATTTCTAAAACTACTACTCGTCTCCCAGGAATCGATAAAAGCGTAGACAGTTTGAGACATTACTCCCATGGAGAAAAGTGCGCATGGTGCGTGTTATATTCAATCCCGATGCAATTTCTGCGTTTCATCAACACTCTGAACGTCCACAGATTACAGAATGCCTCCAAATGTATTTCTAAAACTTCTACTCGTCTCCCAGGAATCGATAAAAGCGTAGACAGTTTGAGACATTACTCCCATGGAGAAAAGTGCGCATGGTGCGTGTTATATTCAATCCCGATGCAATTTCTGTGTTTCATCAACACTCTGAACGTCCACAGATTACATCATGCCTCCAAATGTATTTCTAAAACTACTACTCGTCTCCCAGGAATCGATAAAAGCGTAGACAGTTTGAGACATTACTCCCATGGAGAAAAGTGCGCATGGTGCGTGTTATATTCAATCCCGATGCAATTTCTGCGTTTCATCAACACTCTGAACGTCCACAGATTACAGAATGCCTCCAAATGTATTTCGAAAACTACTACTGGTCTCCCAGGAATCGATAAAAGCGTAGACAGTTTGAGACTTTACTCCCATGGAGAAAAGTGCGCATGGTGCGTGTTATATTCAATCCCGATGCAATTTCTGTGTTTCATCAACACTCTGAACGTCCACAGATTACATCATGCCTCCAAATGTATTTCGAAAACTACTACTGGTCTCCCAGGAATCGATAAAAGCGTAGACAGTTTGAGACATTACTCCCATGGAGAAAAGTGCGCATGGTGCGTGTTATATTCAATCCCGATGAAATTTCTGTGTTTCATCAACACTCTGAACGTCCACAGATTACAGAATGCCTCCAAATGTGTTTAGAAAACTACTACTGGTCTCCCAGGAATCGATAAAAGCGTAGACAGTTTGAGACATTACTCATATGGAGAAAAGTGCGCATGGTGCGTGTTGTATTCAATCCCGATGCAATTTCTGTGTTTCATCAACACTCTGAACGTCCACAGATTACAGAATGCCTCCAAATGTATTTCGAAAACTACTACTGGTCTCCCAGGAATCGATAAAAGCGTAGACAGTTTGAGACATTACTCCCATGGAGAAAAGTGCGCATGGTGCGTGTTATATTCAATCCCGATGCAATTTCTGTGTTTCATCAACACTCTGAACGTCCACAGATTACATCATGCCTCCAAATGTATTTCTAAAACTACTACTCGTCTCCCAGGAATCGATAAAAGCGTAGACAGTTTGAGACATTACTCCCATGGAGAAAAGTGCGCATGGTGCGTGTTATATTCAATCCCGATGCAATTTCTGCGTTTCATCAACACTCTGAACGTCCACAGATTACAGAATGCCTCCAAATGTGTTTAGAAAACTACTACTGGTCTCCCAGGAATCGATAAAAGCGTAGACAGTTTGAGACATTACTCATATGGAGAAAAGTGCGCATGGTGCGTGTTATATTCAATCCCGATGAAATTTCTGTGTTTCATCAACACTCTGAACGTCCACAGATTACAGAATGCCTCCAAATGTGTTTAGAAAACTACTACTGGTCTCCCAGGAATCGATAAAAGCGTAGACAGTTTGAGACATTACTCATATGGAGAAAAGTGCGCATGGTGCGTGTTGTATTCAATCCCGATGCAATTTCTGTGTTTCATCAACACTCTGAACGTCCACAGATTACATCATGCCTCCAAATGTATTTCGAAAACTACTACTGGTCTCCCAGGAATCGATAAAAGCGTAGACAGTTTGAGACATTACTCCCATGGAGAAAAGTGCGCATGGTGCGTGTTATATTCAATCCCGATGCAATTTCTGTGTTTCATCAACACTCTGAACGTCCACAGATTACAGAATGCCTCCAAATGTATTTCTAAAACTACTACTCGTCTCCCAGGAATCGATAAAAGCGTAGACAGTTTGAGACATTACTCCCATGGAGAAAAGTGCGCATGGTGCGTGTTATATTCAATCCCGATGCAATTTCTGCGTTTCATCAACACTCTGAACGTCCACAGATTACAGAATGCCTCCAAATGTATTTCTAAAACTACTACTCGTCTCCCAGGAATCGATAAAAGCGTAGACAGTTTGAGACATTACTCCCATGGAGAAAAGTGCGCATGGTGCGTGTTATATTCAATCCCGATGCAATTTCTGTGTTTCATCAACACTCTGAACGTCCACAGATTACAGAATGCCTCCAAATGTATTTCGAAAACTACTACTGGTCTCCCAGGAATCGATAAAAGCGTAGACAGTTTGAGACTTTACTCCCATGGAGAAAAGTGCGCATGGTGCGTGTTATATTCAATCCCGATGCAATTTCTGCGTTTCATCAACACTCTGAACGTCCACAGATTACAGAATGCCTCCAAATGTATTTCTAAAACTACTACTCGTCTCCCAGGAATCGATAAAAGCGTAGACAGTTTGAGACATTACTCCCATGGAGAAAAGTGCGCATGGTGCGTGTTATATTCAATCCCGATGCAATTTCTGTGTTTCATCAACACTCTGAACGTCCACAGATTACAGAATGCCTCCAAATGTATTTCGAAAACTACTACTGGTCTCCCAGGAATCGATAAAAGCGTAGACAGTTTGAGACTTTACTCCCATGGAGAAAAGTGCGCATGGTGCGTGTTATATTCAATCCCGATGCAATTTCTGCGTTTCATCAACACTCTGAACGTCCACAGATTACAGAATGCCTCCAAATGTATTTCGAAAACTACTACTGGTCTCCCAGGAATCGATAAAAGCGTAGACAGTTTGAGACATTACTCCCATGGAGAAAAGTGCGCATGGTGCGTGTTATATTCAATCCCGATGCAATTTCTGCGTTTCATCAACACTCTGAACGTCCACAGATTACAGAATGCCTCCAAATGTATTTCTAAAACTACTACTCGTCTCCCAGGAATCGATAAAAGCGTAGACAGTTTGAGACATTACTCCCATGGAGAAAAGTGCGCATGGTGCGTGTTATATTCAATCCCGATGCAATTTCTGTGTTTCATCAACACTCTGAACGTCCACAGATTACAGAATGCCTCCAAATGTATTTCTAAAACTACTACTGGTCTCCCAGGAATCGATAAAAGCGTAGACAGTTTGAGACTTTACTCCCATGGAGAAAAGTGCGCATGGTGCGTGTTATATTCAATCCCGATGCAATTTCTGTGTTTCATCAACACTCTGAACGTCCACAGATTACATCATGCCTCCAAATGTATTTCTAAAACTACTACTCGTCTCCCAGGAATCGATAAAAGCGTAGACAGTTTGAGACATTACTCCCATGGAGAAAAGTGCGCATGGTGCGTGTTATATTCAATCCCGATGCAATTTCTGCGTTTCATCAACACTCTGAACGTCCACAGATTACAGAATGCCTCCAAATGTATTTCTAAAACTACTACTCGTCTCCCAGGAATCGATAAAAGCGTAGACAGTTTGAGACATTACTCCCATGGAGAAAAGTGCGCATGGTGCGTGTTATATTCAATCCCGATGCAATTTCTGTGTTTCATCAACACTCTGAACGTCCACAGATTACAGAATGCCTCCAAATGTATTTCTAAAACTACTACTGGTCTCCCAGGAATCGATAAAAGCGTAGACAGTTTGAGACTTTACTCCCATGGAGAAAAGTGCGCATGGTGCGTGTTATATTCAATCCCGATGCAATTTCTGTGTTTCATCAACACTCTGAACGTCCACAGATTACATCATGCCTCCAAATGTATTTCTAAAACTACTACTCGTCTCCCAGGAATCGATAAAAGCGTAGACAGTTTGAGACATTACTCCCATGGAGAAAAGTGCGCATGGTGCGTGTTATATTCAATCCCGATGCAATTTCTGCGTTTCATCAACACTCTGAACGTCCACAGATTACAGAATGCCTCCAAATGTATTTCTAAAACTACTACTCGTCTCCCAGGAATCGATAAAAGCGTAGACAGTTTGAGACATTACTCCCATGGAGAAAAGTGCGCATGGTGCGTGTTATATTCAATCCCGATGCAATTTCTGCGTTTCATCAACACTCTGAACGTCCACAGATTACAGAATGCCTCCAAATGTATTTCTAAAACTACTACTCGTCTCCCAGGAATCGATAAAAGCGTAGACAGTTTGAGACATTACTCCCATGGAGAAAAGTGCGCATGGTGCGTGTTATATTCAATCCCGATGCAATTTCTGTGTTTCATCAACACTCTGAACGTCCACAGATTACAGAATGCCTCCAAATGTATTTCTAAAACTACTACTGGTCTCCCAGGAATCGATAAAAGCGTAGACAGTTTGAGACTTTACTCCCATGGAGAAAAGTGCGCATGGTGCGTGTTATATTCAATCCCGATGCAATTTCTGTGTTTCATCAACACTCTGAACGTCCACAGATTACATCATGCCTCCAAATGTATTTCTAAAACTACTACTCGTCTCCCAGGAATCGATAAAAGCGTAGACAGTTTGAGACATTACTCCCATGGAGAAAAGTGCGCATGGTGCGTGTTATATTCAATCCCGATGCAATTTCTGCGTTTCATCAACACTCTGAACGTCCACAGATTACAGAATGCCTCCAAATGTATTTCTAAAACTACTACTCGTCTCCCAGGAATCGATAAAAGCGTAGACAGTTTGAGACATTACTCCCATGGAGAAAAGTGCGCATGGTGCGTGTTATATTCAATCCCGATGCAATTTCTGCGTTTCATCAACACTCTGAACGTCCACAGATTACAGAATGCCTCCAAATGTATTTCTAAAACTACTACTCGTCTCCCAGGAATCGATAAAAGCGTAGACAGTTTGAGACATTACTCCCATGGAGAAAAGTGCGCATGGTGCGTGTTATATTCAATCCCGATGCAATTTCTGCGTTTCATCAACACTCTGAACGTCCACAGATTACAGAATGCCTCCAAATGTATTTCGAAAACTACTACTGGTCTCCCAGGAATCGATAAAAGCGTAGACAGTTTGAGACTTTACTCCCATGGAGAAAAGTGCGCATGGTGCGTGTTATATTCAATCCCGATGCAATTTCTGTGTTTCATCAACACTCTGAACGTCCACAGATTACATCATGCCTCCAAATGTATTTCGAAAACTACTACTGGTCTCCCAGGAATCGATAAAAGCGTAGACAGTTTGAGACATTACTCCCATGGAGAAAAGTGCGCATGGTGCGTGTTATATTCAATCCCGATGAAATTTCTGTGTTTCATCAACACTCTGAACGTCCACAGATTACAGAATGCCTCCAAATGTGTTTAGAAAACTACTACTGGTCTCCCAGGAATCGATAAAAGCGTAGACAGTTTGAGACATTACTCATATGGAGAAAAGTGCGCATGGTGCGTGTTGTATTCAATCCCGATGCAATTTCTGTGTTTCATCAACACTCTGAACGTCCACAGATTACAGAATGCCTCCAAATGTATTTCGAAAACTACTACTGGTCTCCCAGGAATCGATAAAAGCGTAGACAGTTTGAGACATTACTCCCATGGAGAAAAGTGCGCATGGTGCGTGTTATATTCAATCCCGATGCAATTTCTGTGTTTCATCAACACTCTGAACGTCCACAGATTACAGAATGCCTCCAAATGTATTTCGAAAACTACTACTGGTCTCCCCGGAATCGATAAAAGCGTAGACAGTTTGAGACATTACTCCCATGGAGAAAAGTGCGCATGGTGCGTGTTACATTCAATCCCGATGCAATTTCTGTGTTTCATCAACACTCTGAACGTCCACAGATTACAGAATGCCTCCAAATGTATTTCGAAAACTACTACTGGTCTCCCAGGAATCGATAAAAGCGTAGACAGCTTGAGACATTACTCCCATGGAGAAAAGTGCGCATGGTGCGTGTTATATTCAATCCCGATGCAATTTCTGTGTTTCATCAACACTCTGAACGTCCACAGATCACAGAATGCCACCAAATGTATTTCAAAAACTACTACTGGTCTCCCAGGAATCGATAAAAGCTTAGACAGTTTGAGACATTACTCCCATGGAGAAAAGTGCGCATGGTGCGTGTTATATTCAATCCCGATGCAATTTCTGTGTTTCATCAACACTCTGAACGTCCACAGATTACAGAATGCCTCCAAATGTATTTCGAAAACTACTACTGGTCTCCCAGGAATCGATAAAAGCGTAGACAGTTTGAGACTTTACTCCCATGGAGAAAAGTGCGCATGGTGCGTGTTATATTCAATCCCGATGCAATTTCTGTGTTTCATCAACACTCTGAACGTCCACAGATTACATCATGCCTCCAAATGTATTTCTAAAACTACTACTCGTCTCCCAGGAATCGATAAAAGCGTAGACAGTTTGAGACATTACTCCCATGGAGAAAAGTGCGCATGGTGCGTGTTATATTCAATCCCGATGCAATTTCTGCGTTTCATCAACACTCTGAACGTCCACAGATTACAGAATGCCTCCAAATGTATTTCTAAAACTACTACTCGTCTCCCAGGAATCGATAAAAGCGTAGACAGTTTGAGACATTACTCCCATGGAGAAAAGTGCGCATGGTGCGTGTTATATTCAATCCCGATGCAATTTCTGCGTTTCATCAACACTCTGAACGTCCACAGATTACAGAATGCCTCCAAATGTATTTCTAAAACTACTACTCGTCTCCCAGGAATCGATAAAAGCGTAGACAGTTTGAGACATTACTCCCATGGAGAAAAGTGCGCATGGTGCGTGTTATATTCAATCCCGATGCAATTTCTGTGTTTCATCAACACTCTGAACGTCCACAGATTACAGAATGCCTCCAAATGTATTTCTAAAACTACTACTGGTCTCCCAGGAATCGATAAAAGCGTAGACAGTTTGAGACTTTACTCCCATGGAGAAAAGTGCGCATGGTGCGTGTTATATTCAATCCCGATGCAATTTCTGTGTTTCATCAACACTCTGAACGTCCACAGATTACATCATGCCTCCAAATGTATTTCTAAAACTACTACTCGTCTCCCAGGAATCGATAAAAGCGTAGACAGTTTGAGACATTACTCCCATGGAGAAAAGTGCGCATGGTGCGTGTTATATTCAATCCCGATGCAATTTCTGCGTTTCATCAACACTCTGAACGTCCACAGATTACAGAATGCCTCCAAATGTATTTCTAAAACTACTACTCGTCTCCCAGGAATCGATAAAAGCGTAGACAGTTTGAGACATTACTCCCATGGAGAAAAGTGCGCATGGTGCGTGTTATATTCAATCCCGATGCAATTTCTGCGTTTCATCAACACTCTGAACGTCCACAGATTACAGAATGCCTCCAAATGTATTTCTAAAACTACTACTCGTCTCCCAGGAATCGATAAAAGCGTAGACAGTTTGAGACATTACTCCCATGGAGAAAAGTGCGCATGGTGCGTGTTATATTCAATCCCGATGCAATTTCTGCGTTTCATCAACACTCTGAACGTCCACAGATTACAGAATGCCTCCAAATGTATTTCGAAAACTACTACTGGTCTCCCAGGAATCGATAAAAGCGTAGACAGTTTGAGACTTTACTCCCATGGAGAAAAGTGCGCATGGTGCGTGTTATATTCAATCCCGATGCAATTTCTGTGTTTCATCAACACTCTGAACGTCCACAGATTACATCATGCCTCCAAATGTATTTCGAAAACTACTACTGGTCTCCCAGGAATCGATAAAAGCGTAGACAGTTTGAGACATTACTCCCATGGAGAAAAGTGCGCATGGTGCGTGTTATATTCAATCCCGATGAAATTTCTGTGTTTCATCAACACTCTGAACGTCCACAGATTACAGAATGCCTCCAAATGTGTTTAGAAAACTACTACTGGTCTCCCAGGAATCGATAAAAGCGTAGACAGTTTGAGACATTACTCATATGGAGAAAAGTGCGCATGGTGCGTGTTGTATTCAATCCCGATGCAATTTCTGTGTTTCATCAACACTCTGAACGTCCACAGATTACAGAATGCCTCCAAATGTATTTCGAAAACTACTACTGGTCTCCCAGGAATCGATAAAAGCGTAGACAGTTTGAGACATTACTCCCATGGAGAAAAGTGCGCATGGTGCGTGTTATATTCAATCCCGATGCAATTTCTGTGTTTCATCAACACTCTGAACGTCCACAGATTACAGAATGCCTCCAAATGTATTTCGAAAACTACTACTGGTCTCCCCGGAATCGATAAAAGCGTAGACAGTTTGAGACATTACTCCCATGGAGAAAAGTGCGCATGGTGCGTGTTACATTCAATCCCGATGCAATTTCTGTGTTTCATCAACACTCTGAACGTCCACAGATTACAGAATGCCTCCAAATGTATTTCGAAAACTACTACTGGTCTCCCAGGAATCGATAAAAGCGTAGACAGCTTGAGACATTACTCCCATGGAGAAAAGTGCGCATGGTGCGTGTTATATTCAATCCCGATGCAATTTCTGTGTTTCATCAACACTCTGAACGTCCACAGATCACAGAATGCCACCAAATGTATTTCAAAAACTACTACTGGTCTCCCAGGAATCGATAAAAGCTTAGACAGTTTGAGACATTACTCCCATGGAGAAAAGTGCGCATGGTGCGTGTTATATTCAATCCCGATGCAATTTCTGTGTTTCATCAACACTCTGAACGTCCACAGATTACAGAATGCCTCCAAATGTATTTCGAAAACTACTACTGGTCTCCCAGGAATCGATTAAATCGTAGACAGTTTGAGACATTACTCCCATGGAGAAAAGTGCACATGGTGCGTGTTATATTCAATCCCGATGCAATTTCTGTGTTTCATCAACACTCTGAACGTCCACGGATTACAGAATGCCTCCAAATGTGTTTAGAAAACTACTACTGGTCTCCCAGGAATCGATAAAAGCGTAGACAGTTTGAGACATTACTCCCATGGAGAAAAGTGCGCATGGTGCGTGTTATATTCAATCCCGATGCAATTTCTGTGTTTCATCAACACTCTGAAAGTCCACAGATTACAGAATGCCTCCAAATGTATTTCGAAAACTACTACTGGTCTCCCAGGAATCGATAAAAACGTAGACAGTTTGAGACATTACTCCCATGGAGAAAAGTGCGCATGGTGCGTGTTATATTCAATCCCGATGCAATTTCTGTGTTTCATCAACACTCTGAACGTCCACAGATTACAGAATGCCTCCAAATGTGTTTAGAAAACTACTACTGGTCTCCCAGGAATCGATAAAAGCGTAGACAGTTTGAGACATTACTCATATGGAGAAAAGTGCGCATGGTGCGTGTTGTATTCAATCCCGATGCAATTTCTGTGTTTCATCAACACTCTGAACGTCCACAGATTACAGAATGCCTCCAAATGTATTTCGAAAACTATTACTGGTCTCCCAGGAATCGATAAAAGCGTAGACAGTTTGAGACATTACTCATATGGAGAAAAGTGCGCATGGTGCGTGTTGTATTCAATCCCGATGCAATTTCTGTGTTTCATCAACACTCTGAACGTCCACAGATTACAGAATGCTTCCAGATGTGCTTTGAAAACTACTACTGGTCTCCCAGGAATCGATAAAAGCGTAGACAGTTTGAGACATTACTCCCATGGAGAAAAGTGCGCATGGTGCGTGTTGTATTCAACCCCGATGCTATTTCTGTGTTTCATCAACACTCTGAACGTCCACAGATTACAGAATGCCTCAAAATGTGTTTAGAAAACTACTACTGGTCTCCCAGGAATCGATAAAAGCGTAGACAGTTTGAGACATTACTCCCATGGAGAAAAGTGCGCATGGTGCGTGTTATATTCAATCCCGATGCAATTTCTGTGTTTCATCAACACTCTGAACGTCCACAGATTACATAATGCCTCCAAATGTATTTCGAAAACTACTACTGGTCTCCCAGGAATCGATAAAAGCGTAGACAGTTTGAGACATTACTCCCATGGAGAAAAGTGTGCATGGTGCGTGTTATATTCAATTCCGATGCAATTTCTGTGTTTCATCAACACTCTGAACGTCCACAGATTACAGAAAGCCTCCAAATGTATTTCGAAAACTACTACTGGTCTCCCCGGAATCGATAAAAGCGTAGACAGTTTGAGACATTACTCCCATGGAGAAAAGTGCGCATGGTGCGTGTTACATTCAATCCCGATGCAATTTCTGTGTTTCATCAGCACTCTGAACGTCCACAGATTACAGAATGCCTCCAAATGTATTTCGAAAACTACTACTGGTCTCCCAGGAATCGATAAAAGCGTAGACAGTTTGAGACATTACTCCCATGGAGAAAAGTGCGCATGGTGCGTGTTATATTCAATCCCGATGCAATTTCTGTGTTTCATCAACACTCTGAACGTCCACAGATTACAGAATGCCTCCAAATGTATTTCGAAAACTACTACTGGTCTCCCAGGAATCGATAAAAGCGTAGACAGTTTGAGACATTACTCCCATGGAGAAAAGTGCGCATGGTGCGTGTTACATTCAATCCCGATGCAATTTCTGTGTTTCATCAGCACTCTGAACGTCCACAGATTACAGAATGCCTCCAAATGTATTTCGAAAACTACTACTGGTCTCCCAGGAATCGATAAAAGCGTAGACAGTTTGAGACATTACTCCCATGGAGAAAAGTGCGCATGGTGCGTGTTACATTCAATCCCGATGCAATTTCTGTGTTTCATCAGCACTCTGAACGTCCACAGATTACAGAATGCCTCCAAATGTATTTCGAAAACTACTACTGGTCTCCCAGGAATCGATAAAAGCGTAGACAGTTTGAGACATTACTCCCATGGAGAAAAGTGCGCATGGTGCGTGTTATATTCAATCCCGATGCAATTTCTGTGTTTCATCAACACTCTGAACGTCCACAGATCACAGAATGCCTCCAAATGTATTTCAAAAACTACTACTGGTCTCCCAGGAATCGATAAAAGCGTAGACAGTTTGAGACATTACTCCCATGGAGAAAAGTGCGCATGGTGCGTGTTATATTCAATCCCGATGCAATTTCTGTGTTTCATCAACACTCTGAACGTCCACAGATTACAGAATGCCTCCAAATGTATTTCGAAAACTACTACTGGTCTCCCAGGAATCGATAAAAGCGTAGACAGTTTGAGACATTACTCCCATGGAGAAAAGTGCACATGGTGCGTGTTATATTCAATCCCGATGCAATTTCTGTGTTTCATCAACACTCTGAACGTCCACAGATCACAGAATGCCTCCAAATGTATTTCAAAAACTACTACTGGTCTCCCAGGAATCGATAAAAGCTTAGACGGTTTGAGACATTACTCCCATGAGGAAAAGTGCGCATGGTGCGTGTTATATTCAATCCCGATGCAATTTCTGTGTTTCATCAACACTCTGAACGTCCACAGATTACAGAATGCCTCCAAATGTATTTCGAAAACTACTACTGGTCTCCCAGGAATCGATTAAATCGTAGACAGTTTGAGACATTACTCCCATGGAGAAAAGTGCGCATGGTGCGTGTTATATTCAATCCCGATGCAATTTCTGTGTTTCATCAACACTCTGAACGTCCACGGATTACAGAATGCCTCCAAATGTGTTTAGAAAACTACTACTGGTCTCCCAGGAATCGATAAAAGCGTAGACAGTTTGAGACATTACTCCCATGGAGAAAAGTGCGCATGGTGCGTGTTATATTCAATCCCGATGCAATTTCTGTGTTTCATCAACACTCTGAAAGTCCACAGATTACAGAATGCCTCCAAATGTATTTCGAAAACTACTACTGGTCTCCCAGGAATCGATAAAAACGTAGACAGTTTGAGACATTACTCCCATGGAGAAAAGTGCGCATGGTGCGTGTTATATTCAATCCCGATGCAATTTCTGTGTTTCATCAACACACTGAACGTCCACAGATTACAGAATGCCTCAAAATGTGTTTAGAAAACTACTACTGGTCTCCCAGGAATCGATAAAAGCGTAGACAATTGAGACATTACTCATATGGAGAAAAGTGCGCATGGTGCGTGTTGTATTCAATCCCGATGCAATTTCTGTGTTTCATCAACACTCTGAACGTCCACAGATTACAGAATGCCTCCAAATGTATTTCGAAAACTATTACTGGTCTCCCAGGAATCGATAAAAGCGTAGACAGTTTGAGACATTACTCATATGGAGAAAAGTGCGCATGGTGCGTGTTGTATTCAATCCCGATGCAATTTCTGTGTTTCATCAACACTCTGAACGTCCACAGATTACAGAATGCTTCCAGATGTGCTTTGAAAACTACTACTGGTCTCCCAGGAATCGATAAAAGCGTAGACAGTTTGAGACATTACTCCCATGGAGAAAAGTGCGCATGGTGCGTGTTGTATTCAATCCCGATGCAATTTCTGTGTTTCATCAACACTCTGAACGTCCACAGATTACAGAATGCCTCCAAATGTATTTCGAAAACTACTACTGGTCTCCCAGGAATCGATAAAAGCGTAGACAGTTTGAGACATTACTCCCATGGAGAAAAGTGCGCATGGTGCGTGTTATATTCAATCCCGATGCAATTTCTGCGTTTCATCAACACTCTGAACGTCCACAGATTACAGAATGCCTCCAAATGTATTTCTAAAACTACTACTGGTCTCCCAGGAATCGATAAAAGCGTAGACAGTTTGAGACATTACTCCCATGGAGAAAAGTGCGCATGGTGCGTGTTATATTCAATCCCGATGCAATTTCTGTGTTTCATCAACACTCTGAACGTCCACAGATTACATCATGCCTCCAAATGTATTTCGAAAACTACTACTGGTCTCCCAGGAATCGATATAAGCGTAGACAGTTTGAGACATTACTCCCATGGAGAAAAGTGCGCATGGTGCGTGTTATATTCAATCCCGATGCAATTTCTGTGTTTCATCAACACTCTGAACGTCCACAGATTACAGAATGCCTCTAAATGTGTTTAGAAAACTACTACTGGTCTCCCAGGAATCGATAAAAGCGTAGACAGTTTGAGACATTACTCCCATGGAGAAAAGTGCGCATGGTGCGTGTTATATTCAATCCCGATGCAATTTCTGTGTTTCATCAACACTCTGAAAGTCCACAGATTACAGAATGCCTCCAAATGTATTTCGAAAACTACTACTGGTCTCCCAGGAATCGATAAAAACGTAGACAGTTTGAGACATTACTCCCATGGAGAAAAGTGCGCATGGTGCGTGTTATATTCAATCCCGATGCAATTTCTGTGTTTCATCAACACTCTGAACGTCCACAGATTACAGAATGCCTCAAAATGTGTTTAGAAAACTACTACTGGTCTCCCAGGAATCGATAAAAGCGTAGACAGTTTGAGACATTACTCCCATGGAGAAAAGTGCGCATGGTGCGTGTTATATTCAATCCCGATGCAATTTCTGTGTTTCATCAACACTCTGAACGTCCACAGATTACAGAAAGCCTCCAAATGTATTTCGAAAACTACTACTGGTCTCCCCGGAATCGATAAAAGCGTAGACAGTTTGAGACATTACTCCCATGGAGAAAAGTGCGCATGGTGCGTGTTACATTCAATCCCGATGCAATTTCTGTGTTTCATCAGCACTCTGAACGTCCACAGATTACAGAATGCCTCCAAATGTATTTCGAAAACTACTACTGGTCTCCCAGGAATCGATAAAAGCGTAGACAGTTTGAGACATTACTCCCATGGAGAAAAGTGCGCATGGTGCGTGTTATATTCAATCCCGATGCAATTTCTGTGTTTCATCAACACTCTGAACGTCCACAGATCACAGAATGCCTCCAAATGTATTTCAAAAACTACTACTGGTCTCCCAGGAATCGATAAAAGCGTAGACAGTTTGAGACATTACTCCCATGGAGAAAAGTGCGCATGGTGCGTGTTATATTCAATCCCGATGCAATTTCTGTGTTTCATCAACACTCTGAACGTCCACAGATTACAGAATGCCTCCAAATGTATTTCGAAAACTACTACTGGTCTCCCAGGAATCGATAAAATCGTAGACAGTTTGAGACATTACTGCCATGGAGAAAAGTGCACATGGTGCGTGTTATATTCAATCCCGATGCAATTTCTGTGTTTCATCAACACTCTGAACGTCCACGGATTACAGAATGCCTCCAAATGTGTTTAGAAAACTACTACTGGTCTCCCAGGAATCGATAAAAGCGTAGACAGTTTGAGACATTACTCCCATGGAGAAAAGTGCGCATGGTGCGTGTTATATTCAATCCCGATGCAATTTCTGCGTTTCATCAACACTCTGAACGTCCACAGATTACAGAAAGCCTCCAAATGTATTTCTAAAACTACTACTGGTCTCCCAGGAATCGATAAAAGCGTAGACAGTTTGAGACATTACTCCCATGGAGAAAAGTGCGCATGGTGCGTGTTATATTCAATCCCGATGCAATTTCTGTGTTTCATCAACACTCTGAACGTCCACAGATTACATCATGCCTCCAAATGTATTTCGAAAACTACTACTGGTCTCCCAGGAATCGATAAAAGCGTAGACAGTTTGAGACATTACTCCCATGGAGAAAAGTGCGCATGGTGCGTGTTATATTCAATCCCGATGCAATTTCTGTGTTTCATCAACACTCTGAACGTCCACAGATTACAGAATGCTTCCAAATGTGTTTAGAAAACTACTACTGGTCTCCCAGGAATCGATAAAAGCGTAGACAGTTTGAGACATTACTCCCATGGAGAGAAGTGCGCATGGTGCGTGTTATATTCAATCCCGATGCAATTTCTGTGTTTCATCAACACTCTGAAAGTCCACAGATTACAGAATGCCTCCAAATGTATTTCGAAAACTACTACTGGTCTCCCAGGAATCGATAAAAACGTAGACAGTTTGAGACATTACTCCCATGGAGAAAAGTGCGCATGGTGCGTGTTATATTCAATCCCGATGCAATTTCTGTGTTTCATCAACACTCTGAACGTCCACAGATTACAGAATGCCTCAAAATGTGTTTAGAAAACTACTACTGGTCTCCCAGGAATCGATAAAAGCGTAGACAGTTTGAGACATTACTCCCATGGAGAAAAGTGCGCATGGTGCGTGTTGTATTCAATCCCGATGCAATTTCTGTGTTTCATCAACACTCTGAACGTCCACAGATCACAGAATGCCTCCAAATGTATTTCGAAAACTACTATTGGTCTCCCAGGAATCGATAAAAGCGTAGACAGTTTGAGACATTACTCCCATGGAGAAAAGTGCGCATGGTGCGTGTTATATTCAATCCCGATGCAATTTCTGTGTTTCATCAACACTCTGAACGTCCACAAATTACAGAATGCCTCCAAATGTATTTCGAAAACTACTACTGGTCTCCCAGGAATCGATAAAAGCGTAGACAGTTTGAGACATTACTCCCATGGAGAAAAGTGCGCATGGTGCATGTTATATTCAATCCCGATGCAGTTTCTGTGTTTCATCAACACTCTGAACGTCCGCAGATTACAGAATGCCTCCAAATGTGTTTAGAAAACTACTACTGGTCTCCCAGGAATCGATAAAACCGTAGACAGTTTGAGACATTACTCCCATGGAGAAAAGTGCGCATGGTGCGTGTTATATTCAATCCCGATGCAATTTCTGTGTTTCATCAACACTCTGAACGTCCACAGATTACAGAATGCCTCCAAATGTATTTCGAAAACTACTACTGGTCTCCCAGGAATCGATAAAAGCGTAGACAGTTTGAGACATTACTCCCATGGAGAAAAGTGCGCATGGTGCGTGTTATATTCAATCCCGATGCAATTTCTGTGTTTCATCAACACTCTGAACGTCCACAGATTACAGAATGCCTCCAAATGTATTTCGAAAACTACTACTGGTCTCCCAGGAATCGATAAAAGCGTAGACAGTTTGAGACATTACTCCCATGGAGAAAAGTGCGCATGGTGCGTGTTGTATTCAATCCCGATGCTATTTCTGTGTTTCATCAACACTCTGAACGTCCACAGATTACAGAATGCCTCAAAATGTGTTTAGAAAACTACTACTGGTCTCCCAGGAATCGATAAAAGCGTAGACAGTTTGAGACATTACTCCCATGGAGAAAAGTGCGCATGGTGCGTGTTGTATTCAATCCCGATGCAATTGCTGTGTTTCATCAACACTCTGAACGTCCACAGATTACAGAATGCCTCCAAATGTGTTTAGAAAACTACTACTGGTCTCCCAGGAATCGATAAAAGCGTAGACAGTTTGAGACATTACTCCCATGGAGAAAAGTGCTCATGGTGCGTGTTATATTCAATCCCGATGCAATTTCTGTGTTTCATCAACACTCTGAACGTCCACAGATTACAGAATGCCTCCAAATGTGTTTAGAAAACTACTACTGGTCTCCCAGGAATCGATAAAAGCGTAGACAGTATGAGACATTACTCCCATGGAGAAAAGTGCGCATGGTGCGTGTTATATTCAATCCCGATGCAATTTCTGTGTTTCATCAACACTCTGAACGTCCACAGATTACAGAATGCCTCCAAATGCATTTCGAAAACTACTACTGGTCTCCCAGGAATCGATAAAAGCGTAGACAGTTTGAGACATTACTCCCAGGGAGAAAAGTGCGCATGGTGCGTGTTATATTCAATCCCGATGCAATTTCTGTGTTTCATCAACACTCTGAACGTCCACAGATTTCAGAATGCCTCCAAATGTGTTTAGAAAACTACTACTGGTCTCCCAGGAATCGATAAAAGCGTAGACAGTTTGAGACATTACTCATATGGAGAAAAGTGCGCATGGTGCGTGTTGTATTCAATCCCGATGCAATTTCTGTGTTTCATCAACACTCTGAACGTCCACAGATTACAGAATGCTTCCAGATGTGCTTTGAAAACTACTACTGGTCTCCCAGGAATCGATAAAAGCGTAGACAGTTTGAGACATTACTCCCATGGAGAAAAGTGCGCATGGTGCGTGTTGTATTCAATCCCGATGCAAGTTCTGTGTTTCATCAACACTCTGAACGTCCACAGATTACAGAATGCCTCAAAATGTGTTTAGAAAACTACTACTGGTCTCCCAGGAATCGATAAAAGCGTAGACAGTTTGAGACATTACTCCCATGGAGAAAAGTGCGCATGGTGCGTGTTATATTCAATCCCGATGCAATTTCTGTGTTTCATCAACACTCTGAACGTCCACAGATTACATAATGCCTCCAAATGTATTTCTAAAACTACTACTGGTCTCCCAGGAATCGATAAAAGCGTAGACAGTTTGAGACATTACTCCCATGGAGAAAAGTGTGCATGGTGCGTGTTATATTCAATTCCGATGCAATTTCTGTGTTTCATCAACACTCTGAACGTCCACAGATTACAGAAAGCCTCCAAATGTATTTCGAAAACTACTACTGGTCTCCCCGGAATCGATAAAAGCGTAGACAGTTTGAGACATTACTCCCATGGAGAAAAGTGCGCATGGTGCGTGTTACATTCAATCCCGATGCAATTTCTGTGTTTCATCAGCACTCTGAACGTCCACAGATTACAGAATGCCTCCAAATGTATTTCGAAAACTACTACTGGTCTCCCAGGAATCGATAAAAGCGTAGACAGTTTGAGACATTACTCCCATGGAGAAAAGTGCGCATGGTGCGTGTTATATTCAATCCCGATGCAATTTCTGTGTTTCATCAGCACTCTGAACGTCCACAGATTACAGAATGCCTCCAAATGTATTTCGAAAACTACTACTGGTCTCCCAGGAATCGATAAAAGCGTAGACAGTTTGAGACATTACTCCCATGGAGAAAAGTGCGCATGGTGCGTGTTATATTCAATCCCGATGCAATTTCTGTGTTTCATCAACACTCTGAACGTCCACAGATCACAGAATGCCTCCAAATGTATTTCAAAAACTACTACTGGTCTCCCAGGAATCGATAAAAGCGTAGACAGTTTGAGACATTACTCCCATGGAGAAAAGTGCGCATGGTGCGTGTTATATTCAATCCCGATGCAATTTCTGTGTTTCATCAACACTCTGAACGTCCACAGATTACAGAATGCCTCCAAATGTATTTCGAAAACTACTACTGGTCTCCCAGGAATCGATAAAAGCGTAGACAGTTTGAGACATTACTCCCATGGAGAAAAGTGCACATGGTGCGTGTTATATTCAATCCCGATGCAATTTCTGTGTTTCATCAACACTCTGAACGTCCACGGATTACAGAATGCCTCCAAATGTGTTTAGAAAACTACTACTGGTCTCCCAGGAATCGATAAAAGCGTAGACAGTTTGAGACATTACTCCCATGGAGAAAAGTGCGCATGGTGCGTGTTATATTCAATCCCGATGCAATTTCTGCGTTTCATCAACACTCTGAACGTCCACAGATTACAGAATGCCTCCAAATGTATTTCTAAAACTACTACTGGTCTCCCAGGAATCGATAAAAGCGTAGACAGTTTGAGACATTACTCCCATGGAGAAAAGTGCGCATGGTGCGTGTTATATTGAATCCCGATGCAATTTCTGTGTTTCATCAACACTCTGAACGTCCACAGATTACATCATGCCTCCAAATGTATTTCGAAAACTACTACTGGTCTCCCAGGAATCGATAAAAGCGTAGACAGTTTGAGACATTACTCCCATGGAGAAAAGTGCGCATGGTGCGTGTTATATTCAATCCCGATGAAATTTCTGTGTTTCATCAACACTCTGAACGTCCACAGATTACAGAATGCCTCCAAATGTGTTTAGAAAACTACTACTGGTCTCCCAGGAATCGATAAAAGCGTAGACAGTTTGAGACATTACTCCCATGGAGAGAAGTGCGCATGGTGCGTGTTATATTCAATCCCGATGCAATTTCTGTGTTTCATCAACACTCTGAAAGTCCACAGATTACAGAATGCCTCCAAATGTATTTCGAAAACTACTACTGGTCTCCCAGGAATCGATAAAAGCGTAGACAGTTTGAGACATTACTCCCATGGAGAAAAGTGCGCATGGTGCGTGTTGTATTCAATCCCGATGCAATTTCTGTGTTTCATCAACACTCTGAACGTCCACAGATTACAGAATGCCTCCAAATGTGTTTAGAAAACTACTACTGGTCTCCCAGGAATCGATAAAAGCGTAGACAGTTTGAGACATTACTCCCATGGAGAAAAGTGCGCATGGTGCGTGTTGTATTCAATCCCGATGCAATTTCTGTGTTTCATCAACACTCTGAACGTCCACAGATTACAGAATGCCTCCAAATGTATTTCGAAAACTACTATTGGTCTCCCAGGAATCGATAAAAGCGTAGACAGTTTGAGACATTACTCCCATGGAGAAAAGTGCGCATGGTGCGTGTTATATTCAATCCCGATGCAATTTCTGTGTTTCATCAACACTCTGAACGTCCACAAATTACAGAATGCCTCCAAATGTATTTCGAAAACTACTACTGGTCTCCCAGGAATCGATAAAAGCGTAGACAGTTTGAGACATTACTCCCATGGAGAAAAGTGCGCATGGTGCATGTTATATTCAATCCCGATGCAGTTTCTGTGTTTCATCAACACTCTGAACGTCCGCAGATTACAGAATGCCTCCAAATGTGTTTAGAAAACTACTACTGGTCTCCCAGGAATCGATAAAAGCGTAGACAGTTTGAGACATTACTCCCATGGAGAAAAGTGCGCATGGTGCGTGTTATATTCAATCCCGATGCAATTTCTGTGTTTCATCAACACTCTGAACGTCCACAGATTACAGAATGCCTCCAAATGTATTTCGAAAACTACTACTGGTCTCCCAGGAATCGATAAAAGCGTAGACAGTTTGAGACATTACTCCCATGGAGAAAAGTGCACATGGTGCGTGTTATATTCAATCCCGATGCAATTTCTGTGTTTCATCAACACTCTGAACGTCCACGGATTACAGAATGCCTCCAAATGTGTTTAGAAAACTACTACTGGTCTCCCAGGAATCGATAAAAGCGTAGACAGTTTGAGACATTACTCCCATGGAGAAAAGTGCGCATGGTGCGTGTTATATTCAATCCCGATGCAATTTCTGTGTTTCATCAACACTCTGAACGTCCACAGATTACAGAATGCCTCCAAATGTGTTTAGAAAACTACTACTGGTCTCCCAGGAATCGATAAAAGCGTAGACAGTTTGAGACATTACTCCCATGGAGAAAAGTGCGCATGGTGCGTGTTATATTGAATCCCGATGCAATTTCTGTGTTTCATCAACACTCTGAACGTCCACAGATTACATCATGCCTCCAAATGTATTTCGAAAACTACTACTGGTCTCCCAGGAATCGATAAAAGCGTAGACAGTTTGAGACATTACTCCCATGGAGAAAAGTGCGCATGGTGCGTGTTATATTCAATCCCGATGCAATTTCTGTGTTTCATCAACACTCTGAACGTCCACAGATTACAGAATGCCTCCAAATGTGTTTAGAAAACTACTACTGGTCTCCCAGGAATCGATAAAAGCGTAGACAGTTTGAGACATTACTCCCATGGAGAGAAGTGCGCATGGTGCGTGTTATATTCAATCCCGATGCAATTTCTGTGTTTCATCAACACTCTGAAAGTCCACAGATTACAGAATGCCTCCAAATGTATTTCGAAAACTACTACTGGTCTCCCAGGAATCGATAAAAGCGTAGACAGTTTGAGACATTACTCCCATGGAGAAAAGTGCGCATGGTGCGTGTTGTATTCAATCCCGATGCAATTTCTGTGTTTCATCAACACTCTGAACGTCCACAGATTACAGAATGCCTCCAAATGTGTTTAGAAAACTACTACTGGTCTCCCAGGAATCGATAAAAGCGTAGACAGTTTGAGACATTACTCCCATGGAGAAAAGTGCGCATGGTGCGTGTTGTATTCAATCCCGATGCAATTTCTGTGTTTCATCAACACTCTGAACGTCCACAGATTACAGAATGCCTCCAAATGTATTTCGAAAACTACTATTGGTCTCCCAGGAATCGATAAAAGCGTAGACAGTTTGAGACATTACTCCCATGGAGAAAAGTGCGCATGGTGCGTGTTATATTCAATCCCGATGCAATTTCTGTGTTTCATCAACACTCTGAACGTCCACAAATTACAGAATGCCTCCAAATGTATTTCGAAAACTACTACTGGTCTCCCAGGAATCGATAAAAGCGTAGACAGTTTGAGACATTACTCCCATGGAGAAAAGTGCGCATGGTGCATGTTATATTCAATCCCGATGCAGTTTCTGTGTTTCATCAACACTCTGAACGTCCGCAGATTACAGAATGCCTCCAAATGTGTTTAGAAAACTACTACTGGTCTCCCAGGAATCGATAAAAGCGTAGACAGTTTGAGACATTACTCCCATGGAGAAAAGTGCGCATGGTGCGTGTTATATTCAATCCCGATGCAATTTCTGTGTTTCATCAACACTCTGAACGTCCACAGATTACAGAATGCCTCCAAATGTATTTCGAAAACTACTACTGGTCTCCCAGGAATCGATAAAAGCGTAGACAGTTTGAGACATTACTCCCATGGAGAAAAGTGCACATGGTGCGTGTTATATTCAATCCCGATGCAATTTCTGTGTTTCATCAACACTCTGAACGTCCACGGATTACAGAATGCCTCCAAATGTGTTTAGAAAACTACTACTGGTCTCCCAGGAATCGATAAAAGCGTAGACAGTTTGAGACATTACTCCCATGGAGAAAAGTGCGCATGGTGCGTGTTATATTCAATCCCGATGCAATTTCTGCGTTTCATCAACACTCTGAACGTCCACAGATTACAGAATGCCTCCAAATGTATTTCTAAAACTACTACTGGTCTCCCAGGAATCGATAAAAGCGTAGACAGTTTGAGACATTACTCCCATGGAGAGAAGTGCGCATGGTGCGTGTTATATTCAATCCCGATGCAATTTCTGTGTTTCATCAACACTCTGAAAGTCCACAGATTACAGAATGCCTCCAAATGTATTTCGAAAACTACTACTGGTCTCCCAGGAATCGATAAAAGCGTAGACAGTTTGAGACATTACTCCCATGGAGAAAAGTGCGCATGGTGCGTGTTGTATTCAATCCCGATGCAATTTCTGTGTTTCATCAACACTCTGAACGTCCACAGATTACAGAATGCCTCCAAATGTGTTTAGAAAACTACTACTGGTCTCCCAGGAATCGATAAAAGCGTAGACAGTTTGAGACATTACTCCCATGGAGAAAAGTGCGCATGGTGCGTGTTGTATTCAATCCCGATGCAATTTCTGTGTTTCATCAACACTCTGAACGTCCACAGATTACAGAATGCCTCCAAATGTATTTCGAAAACTACTATTGGTCTCCCAGGAATCGATAAAAGCGTAGACAGTTTGAGACATTACTCCCATGGAGAAAAGTGCGCATGGTGCGTGTTATATTCAATCCCGATGCAATTTCTGTGTTTCATCAACACTCTGAACGTCCACAAATTACAGAATGCCTCCAAATGTATTTCGAAAACTACTACTGGTCTCCCAGGAATCGATAAAAGCGTAGACAGTTTGAGACATTACTCCCATGGAGAAAAGTGCGCATGGTGCATGTTATATTCAATCCCGATGCAGTTTCTGTGTTTCATCAACACTCTGAACGTCCGCAGATTACAGAATGCCTCCAAATGTGTTTAGAAAACTACTACTGGTCTCCCAGGAATCGATAAAAGCGTAGACAGTTTGAGACATTACTCCCATGGAGAAAAGTGCGCATGGTGCGTGTTATATTCAATCCCGATACAATTTCTGTGTTTCATCAACACTCTGAACGTCCACAGATTACAGAATGCCTCCAAATGTATTTCGAAAACTACTACTGGTCTCCCAGGAATCGATAAAAGCGTAGACAGTTTGAGACATTACTCCCATGGAGAAAAGTGCGCATGGTGCGTGTTGTATTCAATCCCGATGCAATTTCTGTGTTTCATCAACACTCTGAACGTCCACAGATTACAGAATGCCTCAAAATGTGTTTAGAAAACTACTACTGGTCTCCCAGGAATCGATAAAAGCGTAGACAGTTTGAGACATTACTCCCATGGAGAAAAGTGCGCATGGTGCGTGTTGTATTCAATCCCGATGCAATTTCTGTGTTTCATCAACACTCTGAACGTCCACAGATTACAGAATGCCTCCAAATGTGTTTAGAAAACTACTACTGGTCTCCCAGGAATCGATAAAAGCGTAGACAGTTTGAGACATTACTCCCATGGAGAAAAGTGCTCATGGTGCGTGTTATATTCAATCCCGATGCAATTTCTGTGTTTCATCAACACTCTGAACGTCCACAGATTACAGAATGCCTCCAAATGTGTTTAGAAAACTACTACTGGTCTCCCAGGAATCGATAAAAGCGTAGACAGTTTGAGACATTATTCCTTGGAGAAAAGTGCGCATGGTGCGTGTTATATTCAATCCCGATGCAATTTCTGTGTTTCATCAACACTCTGAACGTCCACAGATTACAGAATGCCTCCAAATGCATTTCGAAAACTACTACTGGTCTCCCAGGAATCGATAAAAGCGTAGACAGTTTGAGACATTACTCCCAGGGAGAAAAGTGCGCATGGTGCGTGTTATATTCAATCCCGATGCAATTTCTGTGTTTCATCAACACTCTGAACGTCCACAGATTTCAGAATGCCTCCAAATGTGTTTAGAAAACTACTACTGGTCTCCCAGGAATCGATAAAAGCGTAGACAGTTTGAGACATTACTCATATGGAGAAAAGTGCGCATGGTGCGTGTTGTATTCAATCCCGATGCAATTTCTGTGTTTCATCAACACTCTGAACGTCCACAGATTACAGAATGCTTCCAGATGTGCTTTGAAAACTACTACTGGTCTCCCAGGAATCGATAAAAGCGTAGACAGTTTGAGACATTACTCCCATGGAGAAAAGTGCGCATGGTGCGTGTTGTATTCAATCCCGATGCAATTTCTGTGTTTCATCAACACTCTGAACGTCCACAGATTACAGAATGCCTCCAAATGTGTTTAGAAAACTACTACTGGTCTCCCAGGAATCGATAAAAGCGTAGACAGTTTGAGACATTACTCCCATGGAGAAAAGTGCTCATGGTGCGTGTTATATTCAATCCCGATGCAATTTCTGTGTTTCATCAACACTCTGAACGTCCACAGATTACAGAATGCCTCCAAATGTGTTTAGAAAACTACTACTGGTCTCCCAGGAATCGATAAAAGCGTAGACAGTTTGAGACATTACTCCCATGGAGAAAAGTGCGCATGGTGCGTGTTATATTCAATCCCGATGCAATTTCTGTGTTTCATCAACACTCTGAACGTCCACAGATTACAGAATGCCTCCAAATGCATTTCGAAAACTACTACTGGTCTCCCAGGAATCGATAAAAGCGTAGACAGTTTGAGACATTACTCCCAGGGAGAAAAGTGCGCATGGTGCGTGTTATATTCAATCCCGATGCAATTTCTGTGTTTCATCAACACTCTGAACGTCCACAGATTTCAGAATGCCTCCAAATGTGTTTAGAAAACTACTACTGGTCTCCCAGGAATCGATAAAAGCGTAGACAGTTTGAGACATTACTCATATGGAGAAAAGTGCGCATGGTGCGTGTTGTATTCAATCCCGATGCAATTTCTGTGTTTCATCAACACTCTGAACGTCCACAGATTACAGAATGCTTCCAGATGTGCTTTGAAAACTACTACTGGTCTCCCAGGAATCGATAAAAGCGTAGACAGTTTGAGACATTACTCCCATGGAGAAAAGTGCGCATGGTGCGTGTTGTATTCAATCCCGATGCAATTTCTGTGTTTCATCAACACTCTGAACGTCCACAGATTACAGAATGCCTCAAAATGTGTTTAGAAAACTACTACTGGTCTCCCAGGAATCGATAAAAGCGTAGACAGTTTGAGACATTACTCCCATGGAGAAAAGTGCGCATGGTGCGTGTTATATTCAATCCCGATGCAATTTCTGTGTTTCATCAACACTCTGAACGTCCACAGATTACATAATGCCTCCAAATGTATTTCGAAAACTACTACTGGTCTCCCAGGAATCGATAAAAGCGTAGACAGTTTGAGACATTACTCCCATGGAGAAAAGTGTGCATGGTGCGTGTTATATTCAATTCCGATGCAATTTCTGTGTTTCATCAACACTCTGAACGTCCACAGATTACAGAAAGCCTCCAAATGTATTTCGAAAACTACTACTGGTCTCCCCGGAATCGATAAAAGCGTAGACAGTTTGAGACATTACTCCCATGGAGAAAAGTGCGCATGGTGCGTGTTACATTCAATCCCGATGCAATTTCTGTGTTTCATCAGCACTCTGAACGTCCACAGATTACAGAATGCCTCCAAATGTATTTCGAAAACTACTACTGGTCTCCCAGGAATCGATAAAAGCGTAGACAGTTTGAGACATTACTCCCATGGAGAAAAGTGCGCATGGTGCGTGTTATATTCAATCCTGATGCAATTTCTGTGTTTCATCAACACTCTGAACGTCCACAGATCACAGAATGCCTCCAAATGTATTTCAAAAGCTACTACTGGTCTCCCAGGAATCGATAAAAGCGTAGACAGATTGAGACATTACTCCCATGGAGAAAAGTGCGCATGGTGCGTGTTATATTCAATCCCGATGCAATTTCTGTGTTTCATCAACACTCTGAACGTCCACAGATTACATAATGCCTCCAAATGTATTTCTAAAACTACTACTGGTCTCCCAGGAATCGATAAAAGCGTAGACAGTTTGAGACATTACTCCCATGGAGAAAAGTGCGCATGGTGCGTGTTATATTCAATCCCGATGCAATTTCTGTGTTTCATCAACACTCTGAACGTCCACAGATTACATCATGCCTCCAAATGTATTTCGAAAACTACTACTGGTCTCCCAGGAATCGATAAAAGCGTAGACAGTTTGAGACATTACTCCCATGGGGAAAAGTGCGCATGGTGCGTGTTATATTCAATCCCGATGCAATTTCTGTGTTTCATCAACACTCTGAACGTCCACAGATTACAGAATGCCTCAAAATGTGTTTAGAAAACTACTACTGGTCTCCCAGGAATCGATAAAAGCGTAGACAGTTTGAGACATTACTCCCATGGAGAAAAGTGCGCATGGTGCGTGTTATATTCAATCCCGATGCAATTTCTGTGTTTCATCAACACTCTGAACGTCCACAGATTACATAATGCCTCCAAATGTATTTCGAAAACTACTACTGGTCTCCCAGGAATCGATAAAAGCGTAGACAGTTTGAGACATTACTCCCATGGAGAAAAGTGTGCATGGTGCGTGTTATATTCAATTCCGATGCAATTTCTGTGTTTCATCAACACTCTGAACGTCCACAGATTACAGAAAGCCTCCAAATGTATTTCGAAAACTACTACTGGTCTCCCCGGAATCGATAAAAGCGTAGACAGTTTGAGACATTACTCCCATGGAGAAAAGTGCGCATGGTGCGTGTTACATTCAATCCCGATGCAATTTCTGTGTTTCATCAGCACTCTGAACGTCCACAGATTACAGAATGCCTCCAAATGTATTTCGAAAACTACTACTGGTCTCCCAGGAATCGATAAAAGCGTAGACAGTTTGAGACATTACTCCCATGGAGAAAAGTGCGCATGGTGCGTGTTATATTCAATCCCGATGCAATTTCTGTGTTTCATCAACACTCTGAACGTCCACAGACCACAGAATGCCTCCAAATGTATTTCAAAAGCTACTACTGGTCTCCCAGGAATCGATAAAAGCGTAGACAGTTTGAGACATTACTCCCATGGAGAAAAGTGCGCATGGTGCGTGTTATATTCAATCCCGATGCAATTTCTGTGTTTCATCAACACTCTGAACGTCCACAGATTACAGAATGCCTCCAAATGTATTTCGAAAACTACTACTGGTCTCCCAGGAATCGATAAAAGCGTAGACAGTTTGAGACATTACTCCCATCTAGAAAAGTGCGCATGGTGCGTGTTATATTCAATCCCGATGCAATTTCTGTGTTTCATCAACACTCTGAACGTCCACAGATTACGGAATGCCTCCAAATGTGTTTAGAAAACTACTACTGGTCTCCCAGGAATCGATAAAAGCGTAGACAGTTTGAGACATTACTCCCATGGAGAAAAGTGCGCATGGTGCGTGTTGTATTCAATCCCGATGCAATTTCTGTGTTTCATCAACACTCTGAACGTCCACAGATTACAGAAAGCCTCCAAATGTATTTCGAAAACTACTACTGGTCTCCCCGGAATCGATAAAAGCGTAGACAGTTTGAGACATTACTCCCATGGAGAAAAGTGCGCATGGTGCGTGTTACATTCAATCCCGATGCAATTTCTGTGTTTCATCAGCACTCTGAACGTCCACAGATTACAGAATGCCTCCAAATGTATTTCGAAAACTACTACTGGTCTCCCAGGAATCGATAAAAGCGTAGACAGTTTGAGACATTACTCCCATGGAGAAAAGTGCGCATGGTGCGTGTTATATTCAATCCCGATGCAATTTCTGTGTTTCATCAACACTCTGAACGTCCACAGATCACAGAATGCCTCCAAATGTATTTCAAAAACTACTACTGGTCTCCCAGGAATCGATAAAAGCGTAGACAGTTTGAGACATTACTCCCATAGAGAAAAGTGCGCATGGTGCGTGTTATATTCAATCCCGATGCAATTTCTGTGTTTCATCAACACTCTGAACGTCCACAGATTACAGAATGCCTCCAAATGTATTTCGAAAACTACTACTGGTCTCCCAGGAATCGATAAAAGCGTAGACAGTTTGAGACATTACTCCCATGGAGAAAAGTGCACATGGTGCGTGTTATATTCAATCCCGATGCAATTTCTGTGTTTCATCAACACTCTGAACGTCCACGGATTACAGAATGCCTCCAAATGTGTTTAGAAAACTACTACTGGTCTCCCAGGAATCGATAAAAGCGTAGACAGTTTGAGACATTACTCCCATGGAGAAAAGTGCGCATGGTGCGTGTTATATTCAATCCCGATGCAATTTCTGCGTTTCATCAACACTCTGAACGTCCACAGATTACAGAATGCCTCCAAATGTATTTCTAAAACTACTACTGGTCTCCCAGGAATCGATAAAAGCGTAGACAGTTTGAGACATTACTCCCATGGAGAAAAGTGCGCATGGTGCGTGTTATATTCAATCCCGATGCAATTTCTGTGTTTCATCAACACTCTGAACGTCCACAGATTACAGAATGCCTCCAAATGTATTTCGAAAACTACTACTGGTCTCCCAGGAATCGATAAAAGCGTAGACAGTTTGAGACATTACTCCCATGGAGAAAAGTGCGCATGGTGCGTGTTATATTCAATCCCGATGCAATTTCTGTGTTTCATCAACACTCTGAACGTCCACAGATTACAGAATGCCTCCAAATGTGTTTAGAAAACTACTACTGGTCTCCCAGGAATCGATAAAAGCGTAGACAGTTTGAGACATTACTCCCATGGAGAAAAGTGCGCATGGTGCGTGTTGTATTCAATCCCGATGCAATTTCTGTGTTTCATCAACACTCTGAACGTCCACAGATTACAGAATGCCTCCAAATGTATTTCGAAAACTACTATTGGTCTCCCAGGAATCGATAAAAGCGTAGACAGTTTGAGACATTACTCCCATGGAGAAAAGTGCGCATGGTGCGTGTTATATTCAATCCCGATGCAATTTCTGTGTTTCATCAACACTCTGAACGTCCACAAATTACAGAATGCCTCCAAATGTATTTCGAAAACTACTACTGTTCTCCCAGGAATCGATAAAAGCGTAGACAGTTTGAGACATTACTCCCATGGAGAAAAGTGCGCATGGTGCATGTTATATTCAATCCCGATGCAGTTTCTGTGTTTCATCAACACTCTGAACGTCCACAGATTACAGAATGCCTCCAAATGTATTTGGAAAACTACTACTGGTCTCCCAGGAATCGATAAAAGCGTAGACAGTTTGAGACATTACTCCCATGGAGAAAAGTGCGCATGGTGCGTGTTATATTCAATCCCGATGCAATTTCTGTGTTTCATCAACACTCTGAACGTCCACAGATTACAGAATGCCTCCAAATGTGTTTAGAAAACTACTACTGGTCTCCCAGGAATCGATAAAACCGTAGACAGTTTGAGACATTACTCCCATGGAGAAAAGTGCGCATGGTGCGTGTTATATTCAATCCCGATGCAATTTCTGTGTTTCATCAACACTCTGAACGTCCACAGATTACAGAATGCCTCCAAATGTATTTGGAAAACTACTACTGGTCTCCCAGGAATCGATAAAAGCGTAGACAGTTTGAGACATTACTCCCATGGAGAAAAGTGCGCATGGTGCGTGTTATATTCAATCCCGATGCAATTTCTGTGTTTCATCAACACTCTGAACGTCCACAGATTACAGAATGCCTCCAAATGTATTTCGAAAACTACTACTGGTCTCCCAGGAATCGATAAAAGCGTAGACAGTTTGAGACATTACTCCCATGGAGAAAAGTGCGCATGGTGCGTGTTGTATTCAATCCCGATGCAATTTCTGTGTTTCATCAACACTCTGAACGTCCACAGATTACAGAATGCCTCAAAATGTGTTTAGAAAACTACTACTGGTCTCCCAGGAATCGATAAAAGCGTAGACAGTTTGAGACATTACTCCCATGGAGAAAAGTGCGCATGGTGCGTGTTGTATTCAATCCCGATGCAATTGCTGTGTTTCATCAACACTCTGAACGTCCACAGATTACAGAATGCCTCCAAATGTGTTTAGAAAACTACTACTGGTCTCCCAGGAATCGATAAAAGCGTAGACAGTTTGAGACATTACTCCCATGGAGAAAAGTGCTCATGGTGCGTGTTATATTCAATCCCGATGCAATTTCTGTGTTTCATCAACACTCTGAACGTCCACAGATTACAGAATGCCTCCAAATGTGTTTAGAAAACTACTACTGGTCTCCCAGGAATCGATAAAAGCGTAGACAGTTTGAGACATTACTCCCATGGAGAAAAGTGCGCATGGTGCGTGTTATATTCAATCCCGATGCAATTTCTGTGTTTCATCAACACTCTGAACGTCCACAGATTACAGAATGCCTCCAAATGCATTTCGAAAACTACTACTGGTCTCCCAGGAATCGATAAAAGCGTAGACAGTTTGAGACATTACTCCCATGGAGAAAAGTGTGCATGGTGCGTGTTATATTCAATTCCGATGCAATTTCTGTGTTTCATCAACACTCTGAACGTCCACAGATTACAGAAAGCCTCCAAATGTATTTCGAAAACTACTACTGGTCTCCCCGGAATCGATAAAAGCGTAGACAGTTTGAGACATTACTCCCATGGAGAAAAGTGCGCATGGTGCGTGTTACATTCAATCCCGATGCAATTTCTGTGTTTCATCAGCACTCTGAACGTCCACAGATTACAGAATGCCTCCAAATGTATTTCGAAAACTACTACTGGTCTCCCAGGAATCGATAAAAGCGTAGACAGTTTGAGACATTACTCCCATGGAGAAAAGTGCGCATGGTGCGTGTTATATTCAATCCCGATGCAATTTCTGTGTTTCATCAACACTCTGAACGTCCACAGATCACAGAATGCCTCCAAATGTATTTCAAAAGCTACTACTGGTCTCCCAGGAATCGATAAAAGCGTAGACAGTTTGAGACATTACTCCCATGGAGAAAAGTGCGCATGGTGCGTGTTATATTCAATCCCGATGCAATTTCTGTGTTTCATCAACACTCTGAACGTCCACAGATTACAGAATGCCTCCAAATGTATTTCGAAAACTACTACTGGTCTCCCAGGAATCGATAAAAGCGTAGACAGTTTGAGACATTACTCCCATGTAGAAAAGTGCACATGGTGCGTGTTATATTCAATCCCGATGCAATTTCTGTGTTTCATCAACACTCTGAACGTCCACGGATTACAGAATGCCTCCAAATGTGTTTAGAAAACTACTACTGGTCTCCCAGGAATCGATAAAAGCGTAGACAGTTTGAGACATTACTCCCATGGAGAAAAGTGCGCATGGTGCGTGTTATATTCAATCCCGATGCAATTTCTGCGTTTCATCAATACTCTGAACGTCCACAGATTACAGAATGCCTCCAAATGTATTTCTAAAACTACTACTGGTCTCCCAGGAATCGATAAAAGCGTAGACAGTTTGAGACATTACTCCCATGGAGAAAAGTGCGCATGGTGCGTGTTATATTCAATCCCGATGCAATTTCTGTGTTTCATCAACACTCTGAACGTCCACAGATTACATCATGCCTCCAAATGTATTTCGAAAACTACTACTGGTCTCCCAGGAATCGATAAAAGCGTAGACAGTTTGAGACATTACTCCCATGGAGAAAAGTGCGCATGGTGCGTGTTATATTCAATCCCGATGCAATTTCTGTGTTTCATCAACACTCTGAACGTCCACAGATTACAGAATGCCTCCAAATGTGTTTAGAAAACTACTACTGGTCTCCCAGGAATCGATAAAAGCGTAGACAGTTTGAGACATTACTCCCATGGAGAAATGTGCGCATGGTGCGTGTTATATTCAATCACGATGCAATTTCTGTGTTTCATCAACACTCTGAAAGTCCACAGATTACAGAATGCCTCCAAATGTATTTCGAAAACTACTACTGGTCTCCCAGGAATCGATAAAAACGTAGACAGTTTGAGACATTACTCCCATGGAGAAAAGTGCGCATGGTGCGTGTTATATTCAATCCCGATGCAATTTCTGTGTTTCATCAACACTCTGAACGTCCACAGATTACAGAATGCCTCCAAATGTGTTTAGAAAACTACTACTGGTCTCCCAGGAATCGATAAAAGCGTAGACAGTTTGAGACATTACTCCCATGGAGAAAAGTGCACATGGTGCGTGTTATATTCAATCCCGATGCAATTTCTGTGTTTCATCAACACTCTGAACGTCCACAGATTACATAATGCCTCCAAATGTATTTCGAAAACTACTACTGGTCTCCCAGGAATCGATAAAAGCGTAGACAGTTTGAGACATTACTCCCATGGAGAAAAGTGTGCATGGTGCGTGTTATATTCAATTCCGATGCAATTTCTGTGTTTCATCAACACTCTGAACGTCCACAGATTACAGAAAGCCTCCAAATGTATTTCGAAAACTACTACTGGTCTCCCCGGAATCGATAAAAGCGTAGACAGTTTGAGACATTACTCCCATGGAGAAAAGTGCGCATGGTGCGTGTTACATTCAATCCCGATGCAATTTCTGTGTTTCATCAGCACTCTGAACGTCCACAGATTACAGAATGCCTCCAAATGTATTTCGAAAACTACTACTGGTCTCCCAGGAATCGATAAAAGCGTAGACAGTTTGAGACATTACTCCCATGGAGAAAAGTGCGCATGGTGCGTGTTATATTCAATCCCGATGCAATTTCTGTGTTTCATCAACACTCTGAACGTCCACAGATCACAGAATGCCTCCAAATGTATTTCAAAAGCTACTACTGGTCTCCCAGGAATCGATAAAAGCGTAGACAGTTTGAGACATTACTCCCATGGAGAAAAGTGCGCATGGTGCGTGTTATATTCAATCCCGATGCAATTTCTGTGTTTCATCAACACTCTGAACGTCCACAGATTACAGAATGCCTCCAAATGTATTTCGAAAACTACTACTGGTCTCCCAGGAATCGATAAAAGCGTAGACAGTTTGAGACATTACTCCCATGGAGAAAAGTGCACATGGTGCGTGTTATATTCAATCCCGATGCAATTTCTGTGTTTCATCAACACTCTGAACGTCCACGGATTACAGAATGCCTCCAAATGTGTTTAGAAAACTACTACTGGTCTCCCAGGAATCGATAAAAGCGTAGACAGTTTGAGACATTACTCCCATGGAGAAAAGTGCGCATGGTGCGTGTTATATTCAATCCCGATGCAATTTCTGCGTTTCATCAACACTCTGAACGTCCACAGATTACAGAATGCCTCCAAATGTATTTATAAAACTACTACTGGTCTCCCAGGAATCGATAAAAGCGTAGACAGTTTGAGACATTACTCCCATGGAGAAAAGTGCGCATGGTGCGTGTTATATTCAATCCCGATGCAATTTCTGTGTTTCATCAACACTCTGAACGTCCACAGATTACATCATGCCTCCAAATGTATTTCGAAAACTACTACTGGTCTCCCAGGAATCGATAAAAGCGTAGACAGTTTGAGACATTACTCCCATGGAGAAAAGTGCGCATGGTGCGTGTTATATTCAATCCCGATGCAATTTCTGTGTTTCATCAACACTCTGAACGTCCACAGATTACAGAATGCCTCCAAATGTGTTTAGAAAACTACTACTGGTCTCCCAGGAATCGATAAAAGCGTAGACAGTTTGAGACATTACTCCCATGGAGAAAAGTGCGCATGGTGCGTGTTATATTCAATCACGATGCAATTTCTGTGTTTCATCAACACTCTGAAAGTCCACAGATTACAGAATGCCTCCAAATGTATTTCGAAAACTACTACTGGTCTCCCAGGAATCGATAAAAACGTAGACAGTTTGAGACATTACTCCCATGGAGAAAAGTGCGCATGGTGCGTGTTATATTCAATCCCGATGCAATTTCTGTGTTTCATCAACACTCTGAACGTCCACAGATTACAGAATGCCTCCAAATGTGTTTAGAAAACTACTACTGGTCTCCCAGGAATCGATAAAAGCGTAGACAGTTTGAGACATTACTCCCATGGAGAAAAGTGCGCATGGTGCGTGTTGTATTCAATCCCGATGCAATTTCTGTGTTTCATCAACACTCTGAACGTCCACAGATTACAGAAAGCCTCCAAATGTATTTCGAAAACTACTACTGGTCTCCCCGGAATCGATAAAAGCGTAGACAGTTTGAGACATTACTCCCATGGAGAAAAGTGCGCATGGTGCGTGTTACATTCAATCCCGATGCAATTTCTGTGTTTCATCAGCACTCTGAACGTCCACAGATTACAGAATGCCTCCAAATGTATTTCGAAAACTACTACTGGTCTCCCAGGAATCGATAAAAGCGTAGACAGTTTGAGACATTACTCCCATGGAGAAAAGTGCGCATGGTGCGTGTTATATTCAATCCCGATGCAATTTCTGTGTTTCATCAACACTCTGAACGTCCACAGATCACAGAATGCCTCCAAATGTATTTCAAAAACTACTACTGGTCTCCCAGGAATCGATAAAAGCGTAGACAGTTTG